>NC_079495.1:19878011-19993414 GCF_030052815.1 Hevea brasiliensis
TTGTAACACCCTAGGCAAATCCGACATTGACAAAACACGAGAGAGATGCTGGGTTTATAAGTTGATGGTTCCTAACCCCTAATGACGCGTTTTAAAACCGTGAGGGCTTTGACCCAGAGCGGATAATATCACTAGTGGGCCGGGCCATTACATCAGTACTCAAATATTTGCCTCCATGATCTGATCGAAGAGCTTTAATACTCTTTCCTATTTGATTTTCTACTTCAGATTTAAATTCTTTGAACTTTTCAAAAGATTCATGTTTGTATTTCATCAAATACAAATACCCAAACCTTGATTTATCATCAGTAAAGGTAATAAAGTAATGAAAACCGCCTCTAGCCATTTCCTTAAGTGGACCACATACATCACTATGTATTAGTTCCAAAATATTTTCAGCCCTTAGCCCTTGTCCAACAAAGGGTGATCTAGTCATTTTGCCCTGAAGGCAAGATTCACAAGTTGGAGTAGGCTCAGAGCCCAATGAGGATAGAATCCCCATTTTCTCCAGTTTTGTAATCCTATCTTCTGCAGCATGACATAACCTTAAGTGCCAAATATGTTTTGAACTTGAGTTGGTTTTCACCATGGCATTACATTCATTTAGATCACTTGCATTCATTTTGTGTTTGTTATTATTATCTAAATAATAAAGACCTTCATTTATATAACCTGAACCAACATATTTATTTTCAAAATAAATATTGCAAACATCATCTGTGAATTGAAATTCATAGCCATTTCTAGTCAAACTAGATATAGAAATGATGTTCTTAAAAGTATCAGGTACATATAAAATATTATCCAAACACAAAACATGTCCAAACATGTAAAATGATTTAGATCCTATGGCTAAAGCTTCAACAGTTGAATCATTGCCAATCCGGACTCTAACATCTTGAGAACGCAAGGTGCTACTATTTGCTAGTTCCTCATATCATTAGAAATGTGAGAACTGGCACCAGTATCTAAAATCCAAGCTGCAGATGAACTATGAGTATCATCAAAATCTAAATAACAAGATATGGACATACCTTCCGAAGGTTTATCCTTCTTGTCCTTCAGAGAAGTAAGATACTCTGGCAGTTCCTTTTCCAGTGCCCATCCTTCTGGCAGTGGAAACACTTTCCTTTGCCTCCATCAGCTTTAGTCTTCCCTTTCTGTTTAGCTATTTTCTTGGAAGGACCAAAAATCTGAGGTTTCTTTTTCTTATTGCCCTTCTTCTTGTTGGACTTTCCAGCTGAAGAAGATGCAATCAAAGCTACCTCTTTTCCTTTATTGCCCGGCATATTCTTTTGGGCAATAACCAGCATGTTGAGTAAACCAGCTAAGGTGCATTCCTGTTTAGTCATATGGAAATTTGTCACAAATTTCCCAAAAGATTCAGGAAGGGACTGAAGGATCAAATCCGTCTGTAATTGGAAATCCATGTTGAAGTCAAGATGTTCCAACTGCTCAATCAGCGGAATCATCTTGTGGACATGATCCCCAACATTCTGTCCCTCAGACATCCTCATGCGGAACAGCTGCCTAGATATCTCATACCTAGCATTCCTACTGTGCTTACCATACAACTCTTGTAGGTGAAGGAGGATCTCACTTGCACTCTGCATGTTTTCATGCTGCTTATGTAACTCATTACTCATGGAAGTAAGCATGTAACACTTAGCTCTCATAACATGCTCCTTCCACTTGTCCAAAGTTTCATGTTCCTCTTGAGTGGCCTTTGGAGGTAAGGGACCAGGAACATTTGAATCTAGAACATATCCTATATGTTCAAGGTTCAGGACAAGTTTCAAATTTCTTAGCCAATCAGAGAGATTAGGTCCTGTCAACCTATTGCGATCAACTATGCTTGCAAGGATATTGGATGGTGGTGGTTGTTCTGTGCTCCTTATTATCAGAAAATTAACTGTAGAAAATAACCAGATTAATTAGTAAATGTATCAAGTAATTAACCAAAATAATTATGGTCTTTTAATCAAATTGGTCCTCCTACTAACTTAGCGAATCCTACACTTCCAAAGTAAAAAACCAAAATCCTAGTTGGATGGATTTCTAGTGGGTGATTGAATTCTTATAATTCTATTGATCATCCTCAGGTACATCCATTATTGGAATTACAATAAACTATAAGTGAGCAACTCCTTGCCCATCACATCTCATGTGAGGTTCAATCCTTTACCTAGCCCCTAATGCTCAAAATCTCAGGTACATCCATTATTGACTTATCTTGTATTAGTTAAGTTGATCCCATTGAGCCAGTAATTATGCAAATAATTTTAATGTCCTCAGGTACATCCAATATTGGGCACCAAACCATTTACATATTTACAACATCTCATGCTTAATAATTATTCTTAAGAAAATCTCTTAAATTAATTGCATCTTATGCAACTATTTAAAATTTCTTAAAATAATTGCCCCAATGGAGAGCCCATGTTATAATTACTTTAATTATAGCATTTCCAACTTAATCATTTATTTGGAAGATTTTATAGTCATCCTAATTACTATTAAGGTCTCACTTTGCACATTATCCATTTAGCATGCATATATCATATAATTGCATACATTCCCATACATCTCATGCATTCATGGATAAGTAGTAAATATGGTATGATCATGGACTTTCTAAGGGATTCAATTTTGAGCCACCAAGAATTGAATCAGGGCATTCCTAGGTGTATTTCATTCATTCATTTTACAAGAGTTGCTGAAGGAGTACATAATCAACACTTGATCTTGAATTCCTCTCACTGGTCCCACCAATGCTCTTGACCTCCTTGAACTTCTTGCAATCCAATATTACATAGTAATCCTTGGCATACCAAGGCGAATTTACAAGAACTTAAATAAATGAAATTACAACAAAAAATTATTATAAACTTAATAATACATGCCCAAATAAATTAAAATAAATTAATTAATTTACAATCCCAAAGAAACATAAAAGAAATAAATCCAATCACATTAGTCTTTTATAGTCCATGATCATCCATCATGCATATCACTAGTTAACAATTAAATAAAACATACATACTTAAATTAAATTGAATATCTCATATTCAACTTAAAAATCCAGATTTGAATATGATTCAAATAAATTTAAAAATTCAAATTTGAATCTCATTCAAACAAATTTAAAAATTCAGATTTGAATCACATTCAAACAATTTTTAAAAAATCAGATTTGAATCACATTCAAATAATTTTTAAAAATTCAGATCTGAATATTATTCAAACAACTTTAAAAAATCAGATTTAAATATGATTCAAACAACTTTAAAAATTCAGATTTGAATCACATTCAAACAACTTTTAAAATTCAGATTTGAATCACATTCAAACAATTTTTTAAAATTCTAATTTGAATCAAAATTTAATTGTGTGATTAAAATTCTAATTAAACAATTTAATTAGACATAGGATGAGCTTTTAGATCATACAACAATTGCAAATTAAAAAGCCAAACCTTTGCACCACCCATAAAGCCAAACCATGCGCACCATTGATGGTGTTCTTCAAGCATGCCGCCACATATCCATTGTAACCAGCAATGGATAAATCATCTCATGATCAAACACACAATTAAATCGTATAATCAACAATCTAAATGGCAAATATAGTGGCTCTGATACCAATTGAAGGAACGGAAGCGTGAAAAACACAAGTTTATGCCATTGAATTCAAAATTTTCACCTCGGATCACGTGCATCATGCAAGATTTATTTTTATCTATTTGATTTCAATGATAAACAACATATTAAAACTCTTTTAATATGTTTTTGGATCTGTATTTGCCATTTAAGATTTTAAAATTAATCAGATTAATTTTAGAACCCTAGATTAAATCAAGAACAAACACATTAACCTCTTGATGCACTGTAGTGTATTTGCGCCTTTAATATTCGTCTTCAGGACATCAAATATTGTCCCTCTAGCTTGGCCATACTAAGAACACCTATGGCAGCCCTTGAACAGCTTCTAAAGCTTTTTCTATTATTTAGAAAATCAAGTTCTGCCTTTTAAGAGATTAAGGATGTAAACAGGACACTAGAAATGATTTCTAGTATTTTTAATTCAAGAGATTGTTTGCTAATCTCTTGGAATAGATGAGAGATGAAGAAGAAGAGAGGGAGAGCTTCAAAATGGCGTGACAAAGGAGGAGTGGCTGCTGGTTGTATTTTTTCTCTTCATAACAACACTTATATAGCTAGGTTAACACATTAAACCCTTGCCACATGTCACCCTCTAATTGGTTCTAGGTTTAATTGACCCAATCACATTGTGCCAAGTGTCAAACCTATATTTAATCTTAATTTTAATCATCTTACATGATTAAAAGACATTTGGCAAGCTTATGTGTAATGCCATGTGTCACCATCTCATGGTGCCGCATGTCACCCTGTGAAATGACCAAAATGCCCTTGTGTCTTAATTTTGAGTTTTCAACCCAAAATAATTATTTCTTTTCTTCTAATCAATTTATATCAAATATAAATCAATTATTAATTAATTTCTCATTAATTAAATTCATATTTAAACACTTTAAATATAAATTTAACTTATACTATACATCCAATAATCTAGATTTGGTTTCAAGTCATGCTAGGGACTTTGCAATCTAATTGCAAACCAAACCTATTTAATTAATCAATTAAACTCTTTAATTAATTAATTAAATCATATTTAATTAGGTGATAACTTGTGTATGTGTGTGACTTACTAGGCTCATCACTAATTGGCAATGAGATATGATATCAACTCTTAATATCATCAGAACTCTTTCTTATCATAAATGATTTCTCTAAATCATTTTATGCACCTCATAGATCATGGTTAACACCTAGCATAACATGCCATGGCCACCCAATTAGTAATAAAGTTTACCTTAAATGAACCTATAATCATATGTTAACATGCACTGGAATCTTTCTGTTACAAAATCCCAACTCAAGCTGGAGTCATGGTTTATGTCAAACTTCATTTGCTATGAATATTATGTTCTCTTTTAATTTCAGTTCTTGATTAAAAAGATTTTTCTCATCAGAAACTCTTTTCTGAATAAATCTATCTGTCCTGGCCAGGAACTTGAAACATCAAGAACAATTAAATGAACATAGGATTTTATCTCTATTTACTTAGAGGAACAGATTCCATCTTGATCAACACCTACCTCCATATATAACTTGTAGGAGCCAACACATGCCCATATACCCATACACAGTACAAGTATGAAAGCAGTATCAAACTCAAACTACTTATATACAAGATAACTATGTTATCTCAGGTCTAAAGATTATATGCACTGATATGATTTATGACAAAACATTGATAAGAGTAAACTCCATGTGCTTGTCATAAGTGTCGCTGGTTCGGCCTACTTATCATTTATAAGTGCCTATCATGTTTGCCATATGGCATGAGACTCACCATTCCATCTTATTTATATCTCATATAAATAACTTGGAAACGAACATGAATACAATCTTTCTGGATAAGTCATGTCCTTATTATGAAGTATCCTCGATTGTGAACCTATTTATGATACTTTGTACTAGAAATACTGTCACTCATATTCTTAACAACTTAAGAATAGAATTTCTAAAAAAATATCAATGGACCTTTTCTATTACACATAAATATCTTATGTAAACGGAATAGTGGAAATGCCTTTTATTAATAAAAACATGTACAAGATACATACTAAATGATATGCTCTAGGGCATACTACTAACAGGATTGAGAATTGCTTTGAAGAGCAATTGAGCTTACTTTTAGAAGGGTTTGATGGATTGAAAGTTCTGGATAGGTGCAAGGATATTATATTCTAGCCTTAGTTTATATCCTTTTAGCCAAGGGCCACCCAATCAATTGCATTGAGTTTGAGTGCCTAGAGAAAACTCTAGGATAAGAAGTAGCTAATTGATGTCTCACCAATCCTAGAACAATCCTCTTAAACCTTTCAAGGCGAAATCATAGCATGCACTTGAGAAAGAAATGATATTGGCATTCTTTGAATTTTAAACCCATATTTTAGCCTTAGCCAACCTCACTTTAAAATGTCCCTTTGAAACTAATTTGAGCCTACATTTATCCCTTTTATTTCTTTGGAACCCACATAAATGCCTAGCCATAAATCCAAACACTTACCTACTCTTCATGAGAATAATTCTTTGAGTGATAGAGACACTAAAAAAAAAAGAAAAAAGAATATATATATATATATATATATATATATATATATATATATATATATATATATATATATATATATATAATAATTAGTTGGGAGAAGTTACTAAAGTAAAAATGCTAGCAAATTCAATTATGGTATGTAAAGTAATCCACCACCCAAGTATACAAAGAAATGAGTTTGGGGGTGAATTAAAAGGGACAATTATAATTCAAAGTCAATGTTATTTATATAGTCCCTCCAAAAGCTTTAAAATCATATGCTAGCATTGGTGAATAGTTGTAAAGTTCCTTCTCCCATTTAATTCTTCAAAAAAAAAAAAAGAAAAAAAAAGAGAGAAAAAAAATTATGTGTCTTGATCTTTTAACAATTTGATTATTCTCATATTTTGTTGCCTTTATCCTTTCCTTGTTAGTCACATCATCACCCCCTTAGCCCCATTACAACCCTTGAAAGTCCTTTTGATCTTTTGATGGTGTTTTGCTACATTAGTGGAGATTGGAATAGGAGAGTTGCCTATGGGATTGGGATATCATTTATCCATTCATTTACTTCCATGATTATTTGAGACACTTTAGTTTATGGATTGCTCTAGAGTCTATTTAGGCATTATTATTCTTTGTGATTGATTGGTTTGGGCTTGATGATATGGATAATTGACCTAAGGCTAAGCGGTGATAACTATGAAAAGAATCGAATTCTTTGTACCTTGAAAGTGGGTATACGGTTTATTGGTGTCTAAAGGTAAGCTTAAGAGCTTGGATAAGTAGTTTTCATGAATTAAGGGAAGGTACCCTAATTGCATTAATTGTTTTTAATTTGCTTGAGGACAAGTAAAGGTTTGGGGGAATTTGTTGCAATCATTCCATATAGGCATTTTAGGGTAGTTTTGTATTCATTTTGCCCTTATATTTTAGTATATTTTATGTTTTTAGCTTTATTTTAGCTTATTTATTAACTTTATTTACTTTATATTTGATTTTTATAATTTTGTTGTTTTTAATAGGTTTTTGTGGCAAATTTAGGGTCAAAGAGTGCATTAGGATTGATTTGAAGAAATTTAAAGTCCTTTAAGCATAGAGGAAAGTTGAAGAAATCAAGCCTTGAAAGATCAAACCAGCCGAAATTTGCTTGAGACTTTGCTTATGATGCTGCTCAAGGTATGTCATATTGCTTAACCTTAAGTCGCAAGTCAAGCACAGCTTAAATCCTACACATTCAGGCTTTCATCCCAAAACCTATTGAGAATTGCTTAAGATCCTGCTTAGGGTAAGCAGTAGTGCTTAAGGTGCAACACAAGTTAAGCTGAAAGTCAAGCACGAGCAGAAAAGCTCATTTTATTCCAAACCTGCCTAGATTTGCTGAGAGTCTGCTTAACCTTAAGCAGGCAGTACAACCTCAAGCCGAAAATTACTGAAGAAGCTGCTTAGGGTAAGCAGTACCCTAAGCAGACTGCCCAAAACGTAAATGACTCTACTGACTTGGATATTTCTACACCTCATTTCCTATCCACTCCTTGGCTCTTATCTATTTTTAGGGCAACTTTTAGGACTATATAAAAGCATCATTTTCTAGTTTTTGCCACAAGAGGTAACAAGAGAAAATAATAAGAAACAAACGAAAAGAACAATTAAAAAAAAAAAAAGAAAAGGGAGGAGGACGCCATCAGTTTTGTAGAAGAGGAGCTGCTGCAGCCATTTCTGGAAGCTCCAAGACTTAGAGATTTTGGTCCCTCTACCTGGGTTTTTCTATTTTTAGTCATTTTATCATATTTTTCTTTACTTTTCCATCAATTTCTCTTGTAAATACTAACATGAGTGAGTAAACTCTCTGCATTTTAGAGTTAGGAAATATGTTTTAGATTAATTTGTGGATTTGGACTGGTTATTTCTATATTTTATATAAATATGAGTTTTGATTCTTTCCTTGTGTACTTGATTTACTTGCCTAATGTTGGTACTCATTGGGTATTGTGTTAATCTTTGATTGAATGAACAAAAGGTAAAGATCATAGATAGATAATCAAGGATTGAAACTTAAATTTATCTAGATTTAGAAATAAACTAGGGTTTTAATAGGAATTAATAATTGGTTACAAAACTTAATGGGTTTTAAAGTAATCAAATATCATACGAAAGTAGGTTTGGTTATTTTATATCACACTTTGGTTTACTTGAAAAAGATATCAAAGGAATTTATAATCAATCACCTTCAAACTCTATTTTCCCTTAAAATTGGAATACCCAAGATAAATCTCAATTAATTTATGCATTAACCCCAAACTCTGGAATCATTTTTATTATAATTAGACTTTGATTTAAATTACCCATTATTAATTTAGTTCAATTGCATCTAGATTTAGAATTTATTTGCTTGCTCTTTATCCATTCCAATTAAATTCATTAATTTACTTTGCTTATTTACATTTACCATTTATTCATTAATCATTAGCCCAAATAATCGCTTCATTTATAGTTTGGTATTCAAACAGCAAATCCTCATGGGAATGATAATTGACTTATCACTCTATTACTTGGTATGACCCGTATACTTGCAGACACATGCATCACATATAAATAAATAAACAAATAAATAAGATGACCTTAATTAAAGACAAATTAAGAAAAGAAATCCTTTATCCTCTGTTTGAGATGAATTTTTTTAAGTTAATGAGAACGTTTTTGAATTTTAACAACTTTAAATTTGTGTTTGAAAGGTCTTAATGATTTTTTAAAGCAATGTTTTAGAAAATTTTTCCAAATCTCAAGAAAAGAACTCCATTTTCCAGTCTAGTGAATAGGTGTATTAAGAAGGATTTTTTTTTTAATTTTTAAATATTTAAAAAAATTTCTATTTTTTCTAAATAATAAAAAAATTATAAAAATTTAAAAGCCAACATTCAAGCAACAGCAATAATATCTGAAAAGAAAACGAAGGCCAAGCATAAAACAAATGTTTGATTTAGGAGGCTCCCAACAGAAAAAGTGAAAGGAAAATGGAAGACTCTAGGTGAGGCAATTGCATTCCAAGCAATAGCAATAAATATATGAAAGGAAAACGAAGCATAGGTCAAATGTTAGCATCTTCCGTGTACAGAGTCTTGATCCAATTTACACTTTCTTAGAATTTTCTCTGTATGTAGTCTTGAACCAATTGTCACTTTCTTAGCATTTTCTCTGTGCATAGTCTTGAAATGGCAACATATATGAGCATTTTCTCTGTAAATAGTCTTGAGATGGCAACATATATGATATATGTACAAATCACTCTATTTAAATTTAATTAATAATTTTAATATTAAATTCCTTTTGAATTCGATTAGAATTTATTTTAAACCATTCACGCTCTTTCAGAATTGATTATCATTATCTAAATATTTCTAGAATTTTTTTGGTTATATATATTTTACTTAATAATTTATATAAAAAAATTTATTAATTATTTATATTTTAAATTTTAATAATCTTATAAATTATTTAAATTCTATTTATTTAAATAGAATATTCAAAAATTTATAAATATTATTATAATACACACACACACACACACACACACACACACATATATATATATATATATATATATATATATATTTATATAAATATATGCCCTTAATATATAAAATCTAAACTTAATCCAAATTCGATACGATTATTATTTTCTTAATCATAAAATGTCTCAAACTTAATTATATACTATTCAATTTTCTAGTTTTGATCCAATTTTTACTTTCTCAGCATTTTACCTGTACATAGTCTTGATCCAATTTTCACTTTCTTAGCATTTTTCAAGACTATCATGACTTAGCATTTTCCCTACGCCGTATTGATCCAATCTTTACTTTCTTATCATTTTACCTGTACATTGTCTTGAACCAGTCTTCACTTAGCATTTTTCCTGCATTTATAAATTTTGGATTTCAAATATTGGATCTGAAATTTATAATTTAAAATATATTGTTTAGGTAACAAACAGAATTTTAATTTTTAAATTTAAAATGGAAGTGAGTATTCAATAAAAAAAAAATTTTTATTAAGTTGAATTAGAATTTCAAATAACATAATATGGTTGATGTTGTTCTTTCAAATCTTTCACTTTTTGAGTCCTTATATTTCTTTGTATTTAATTGAAACTCAAATAAACATTTTTTTTAATGTTATCCATGAATCCAAATAGGTTATTTTATTTTAGATAAAAACCCTATTGAGCCTTTAAAGTTTGGCCCAATTATTACATAAATTCTTAAAGTTTTTTAGAGTCTAAATAAGTCTTTTAAATTTAACAAATAAATAAATAAGCATTTCAAATTTTAAAACTAGATCAAATATGTCTTTTTACTATTTTTTGGGACAAATAAGTCCTTTAACTTTTAAAAATATATTAAAAAAAAACTAGATTATAACTTGACTCTAAATCAAATCCCTGCCAAGGCTATGCACGAAGATCTTTTAGTGCACAAGGTACTAATTAGCTATCCTACGTATCTATTCTATAATATACCAGTGGATATCTATTGCATTTTAGAACAGATAATACATTGTTCTTATGAAATGAGTTTATTTGTCCCCAAAATAGTAAAAGGGTTCTTTATCTTTTTTAAAATTTTGAAAGGTTTTTTCGAATCTCAAAAAAGTTTAAGAGCTTATGTGACTATTGATCTATGCTTAAAGGGCCAAAATAGACCTTTTTTGCCTTGCCTTTATTTTATTTTATTTTTGACAAAAAGGCTTATTTTAGCTCTCAAAGTATAGATCATTAGTCATATAAGTTTTTAAAGTGTTTTGGTGTTTAAACAAGCTTTTCAAATTTAAAAAAAAAAATCAAATAAGTCATTTTTATAATAATGTTTAATATTAGGCTTAATAGTAAAAAAAAAAAAAAACCAACTTTGTGAGTTTTGTCAATTATGGCTAAAACTTTTTTTTTTTGTACATAGTCTTGAGATAGCGACATATATCGGTAAAAATCAATTTGTCTAAATTTAATTAATAATTTTAATATCAAATTCCTTTTGAATTCAACTAGAATTTATTTTAAACTATCTGCACTCATCTAAAATTCGATTATCATTATTCAAATATTACTTGAATTCTTTTGATTTTATATGTTTTAGTTAATAATTTATATAAAAAAATTTTTACTAATTTTTATATTTTCAATTTTAATAATCTTATAAAATATTTAAATTCTATTTATTTAAAATAAAATATTCAAAAATTTACAAATATAAGTATCATATATATATAAATATATATATATATATATATATATATATATATATATATATATATATATATATATATATATATATATTCAAGTAATGGTACCCGTAATATATAAAATCTAAACTTAATCCAAATTCAATGTGAGTATTATTTTCTTAACCATAACTTGTCTCAAACTTCATTAGATAATACTCAAGCTTCTTTCAGTAGGGATTGATCAATTATCCGAGAATACTCAACCCATTGTCATTCTTAGTTTTATCCAATTTTCAATTTCTCAACATTTTCTAGTTTTGATCCAATTTCTGCATTCTCAACATTTTACCTATACACGATCATGATCCAATTTTCAGCATTTTTCCCTGCGCCGTGTTGATCCAATAATCACTTTCTTATCATTTTCTTTTGATATGCAATTCAAACTCAGAGCCACTATTAGATTTCAAATCAAAATTTATCCAATTTTCACTTTCTCAGAATTTTGTAGTCTTGATCCAATTTTCACTTAGCATTTTCCCTGTACATACTCTTAAACCAGTCTTCATGTACTTCCTTAGCATTTTTCCTGCACACAGTCTTCATCCAATTTTCACTTTTGTCAAGTGTTCAGACCATACCTGACTGGGCTTTTTCCTACTCACTTTTTCTTTCGATATGCAATTCAAACTCAAGTCATTGTCAAATTTCATGTCAAACTTTATCATTTTTGAAAAAAAAGTGGAAAAAGAAGTTAGCTTGTGTTTGGATTCATGGATTTAGATTTAAATTTTAGATATTGGATCTAAAATTTAGAATTTGAAATTTATAAATTTGAAAATATCTTGTTCAGATAATAAAAAACATTAATTTTTTAATTTAAAATGGAGGTGTGTATCCAATAAAAAAACTTTTATTAAGTTGAATTAGAATTTCAAATAATATTGTTAATGTTGTTCTTTTAAATCTTTGCCTTTTTAAATCTTTATATTTATCTTGGATTTGATTGAAATCCAAATATATATATATATATATATTAGGTTATTTTATTTTAGGCAAAAAGCCTATTTCATCCTTAAAGTTTAGCCCAATAATCACATAAGTCCTTAGAGTTTTTCGGAGTCTAAATAAGCCCTTTAAATTCAAATAATAAAAAAAAGAAAAGAAATAATAATTTTTTCAAATTTTAAAAATGGATCAAATAAGTTATTGTACTATTTTTGGAATAAATGATTGTAACTTGACTCCAAATCAAATCTAGTCAAGACCATGCAAGGAGATCTTTTAGTGCGCAGGGTACTCATCAGCTATCCTATGTATCTAATCTTCAACATACCGGTAGATATCTACTACATTTGCAATTTAGAGTAAATTAATAAGTTGTTCTTTATCAAATGGGTATATTTGTCCCCAAAATTGTAAAAAGACTTATTTGATATATTTTTAAAATTTAAAATACTTATTTGATGTTTTTTCAAATTTGAAGGGTTTGTTCGGATCTCAACAAAGTTTGAGAGCTTTATGTGACTATTGGCCCATACTCTAAGTGTCAAAGTAGGCCTTTTGCCTTGCCTTTATTTTAGTTTGGCAAAATGTCTATTTTGGCCCTTAAAGTATGGACCAATAGTCATATAAGTCTTTAAAGCCCTTCAAATTTTAAAAAAGATCAAATAAGTCTTTCAAATTTTAAAATTAAATTAAATAGGCTATTTTACTATTTTGGGGAAACATAAGCTCTTTAACTTATATATATATATGTATATATATATATGTATATATATATATATGTATATATATATATATATATACATATATATATATATACATATATATATATATATATATATATATATATAATAGCTAAATTATAATTTGTCTCTAATATAAATCCAGCCAAGGCTATACGCAAAGATCTTCTAATGCACGGAGTCCTCATCAGTAATCCTATATATTTGATTTGTAACATCCAGTGAACATTTGTTGCATTCTCGAGTTTTCAATGGCAATTCCTAATATTTCATTTTGTTTTGTTAGAAAATCAGCGAATCAATTAGCTCATTCAATTGCTAGAGCCGTTGTTTCTATGACTAATGAATTAGAGTATAGCTATGTTATTCTAGATTTTCTTGAGAATGTAATTCGCTTTGATATGTCTTAATAATATCCTCTTTTATTTCAAAATATATATATACATAATCTTACAAAAATAATAACTTATTTAGTTTTTCGATGAAAAGATTTAAAATTGGAAAATGTAACATTTAATAATATACAAATTTAATTAATTGGATTCATATACTCATATTAAGTGTGTGTGTATTGGCAGTTTATTAATAAGAATAATGAGATAAGTACAATATAATTTTCTTATAAGAGAAAAAATTATAAATGTAGACAATTAAAATCTTCTATTCAGAGATGATCTGAGTATAGCAGAATAATCTTTTGGATAGTAATTGATTCTTTTTCATTTTGGATGATTAATGCAACCTTCTACAATAATGCCATTTCAGGAATTCATTATCTCTGTGGCCTGCAAAAGATATTAAACCACTAAACATTAATTGAAGAATAGGTCGCACTATAGACTCCATTGATAAAAGATAATTACCCATACCTAAATATTTAAACTCTTCAATAAAAAGAAATCAACGATTATTGTTGTATTTTGAACTATTAAACAACGCATTCAAATACTAGAAAAAATAAAACAAAACCCCGCTAAGGGAAGAATAGATCCCTAATATTGGAGAAAGAACCTTAGATTTGTTCCTAACACACATAAATTTAAGGAGATAAACCTATATCTATTCTAAAGGGATATAGATTTGAGAGTTTATTAAAAAAAATAAAACAAATAAAGAAAATCAATATGTGGGTAGCCACTAGTGAGAACTTATTGGTGGCTGACCAAATAAGAGATTAGAATGGGAAAAAAATGGAGAGAAGAATGGAGAAGATGTCACACCCCGGCTTAGGGGGCCCCAGCTCAAGCCCCTCTATGGGTGGCCTTCTTGCCAGCGTACCCTTTTAGAGGCCGGACCTGCGACTCACAAGGTACTGTCCGCTTTGTGGAATTAAATCCCTTCGCTTCTGCAGAGCTAGGATTCGAACCCTTATCACTCACGGGTTTGCTTCGCCTCTCACCCATAACATGAATACAATCTTTCTGGATAAGTCATGTCCTTATTATGAAGTATTCTCGATTGTGAACCTATTTATGATACTTTGTACTAGAAATACTGTCACTCATATTCTTAACAACTTAAGAATAGAATTTCTAACAAAATATGAATGGACCTTTTCTATTACACATAAATATATTATGTAAATGAAAAAGTGGAAATGCTTTTTATTAATAAAAATATGTAAAAGATACATACCAAATTATATGCTCTAGGGCATACTACTAACACCTTAAAAATAATTTAGCTAGCTAACAGCTTAGGAAATGTGCGAGCAATCCAGATACTGAATATATCACCTGGGATTGCACTCTAACTTCTGGATCAAACAACTGTGGGAATTGACTACACTGAACGCAGTTTCACAAATCTCACTCCAAAATTAAAAGGGCAAATAAATTGAAAATCGAAAGGGCGTTTAGATTAATTAAAAAGAGAGTACAAGGTTTGGAATTAAATGCAAGAACTATAGAAAAATAAATAATTGATAAAATAAAAATAAAAGACTGCTAGAGTTTGGTTGAGTTATTGTTATTTAATGTTGTTGAGGGGGGGGGGGGTATTCATGTTGCAACGTATCTAACTTTTATATCTCGGCCTACAAGTACCTAAAAGATTCTTGGAAGACTCTGGAATATACTTTGTCATGTTCTGCCATTACTTGTAGTTACATGCCCACTCCTTGAAATTGCTTGGAACCATTTGAAACTGCTACCAACTCCCCTATTTCAGATAACCATCCAATAACCACCATTAATTTAATTATTAATTATCTTAGGCTTTAATAAAATAAAATTAATTAAATTAATTTCACAAAAAATTAATTTAATTAATACTTAGATCTAAAAATAATTAATAAATAAAATAATTATTTTTGGTTTAAACAATTACCCTCGCACCTAGATTGGCTGACTGAGCCATTCTAGGTGAATAAGGATTAATTTTAACTTATCTCTTTACTATTCAAAATTCAAAAAATAATCCAATATCCCCTGTGATCTTCTAGGAATTTGAAATTTAAGCTAACTTTATCTAATAAGAGTTTAATTTCTTATAGAACTCTAATTACTACAAATCATCAACCCCATAGAATTCTAATTACTGCAAAATTCTTAATTATTGCAGATTTGTCATTCTAATGGGCACTTAAAATTAAAATTTTTTTTTATTCTCTCAATTATCACCATTAAACCCAAAGAAACCAATCAACTTATTTTCTTTCTTTCCCTCTCCTTTCTTTCCCTCTCTTTCTCTCTTTTTCTGTCTTTTCTTTTTCTTCCTGTCTCTCCCATTCGACGTGCCATTCTGCTCATTGCTGATAAACCATTGCCGTTCATCTTGCTGGCATCTCATCCCATTGCCATCGATTCTCAACTCAGAATGACACTTCATCACCATTTGGGCTATAGCTTCGACCATTGGTTCTCCCACTCGATCCACCTTATTCCACTGCTGTGTGATTCTCTCTTCACTAGTTTCATCGACTCACTCTTCACCATAGCATTCTTTTTGCCATTAAGTTTCATCCATGGTCCTCTTAGCCATCAACGGTACCATCTCAACATTGGCCACCAATTCATAACTTTGGATCACTAGTTCATGGCACTTGTGTTCTTGTTTCTCTTGATTTCAGGTAGATTGAAAATTTCCATTTCTTTTTTGATGTAATCTTACCATGTAGCATTGGATAATTTTGAATGGGTTTTGTTGACTGTTCCTATGTGATGCCCTTTACCCGTCTACTGTATAGCCGAGCAAGAAGTGCCACATTCGATGTCGCAGCAACCTATCTTGTTTTATCGTATCTATTGTAAACTTTTAATATCATTTAAAAGTAGTAATCCATGTGTAGCTTTTTTTTTTTAATAACTTATTTCTATGGAGACCCGGACAGAGCCTCCCCTATTTTATTAACATCTGGCGGGTTTCACTAATCACCTATTAACATGTTCATAGTCATTTCATACATTTTCATATCATATTCTCTTCTATTATATCATTCACAACTATTTATGAGATCTCAAATGAAGTATCATCTATTGCATTCATATAGAAATTCATAGATAATAAATTACAAGTTTTCATTTCAATCTCAAAGTTTAATTACAAGTCCAAAATGAAGTACATCATAACTAGTAATTACATCATGATTAAACATAATGAACTAAAATTCTAGTCTATACATGGGTCCTACCAAAATACAAAAAACTGGTGAGGTGACTCTGGACTGTGACAGATCTGGTCAGAGCTCTGTCAGGGCACTACTAGTGCTGCTGCTGCAGCTCCTCGGACTGGTCTCCAATACCTACACGGTGGAAAACCAACGCGCTAAGCATAATGCTTAGTGATGCATAATTTATAATAACAAATACTAAACAATTTAAGTAATAATGGCAAATTCATAATTTCTGTGTCTTTTACATTTTTACTGCATTTTGGGAACAATTTAAATTATCAGGATCTTTTCTATTTACTTATTGTATATTCAATCTTAATTAATCATTATCAATGGCCAAGATACCTATAACAGACTATAAGAGCTGGAAACATAGGAGTATATAGGTTAGACAGCCATATGTCTACCCTGTATACATCTGTCAGGCACGAGGCCAGGTGTCAGGCATGAAACCCGCTGTTAGGCTTGTAAAACCAGAAATAAAGTAGGCACAATGGCTAGTAAGTAGGCATATAGCCTGTAAAACAATCATACTAGACATATATTGTCAGTTCATGATTTTCTTGATAGGTAGTATTGCTATCTGTAGTCCCTAATTGGCATACCAATCAATCCAAACTAAATAAATAAGTTTAGGTATACTATGGTCAATCACATCTTGTTACATTTTTATTTGAATGTTCATATCACTTTATAGTGGGAAAATAGGTCCCATATACCTCTTTCAAGTAGTTTAGTGTTTAATAGCTTGTTAGGGTTAAATGCCCTACCATAAGATAATTTATCTCATGGACCTTTCTTTAGTTTCAGTTTTTGTGCCTCATCTTTACCTATCCAATTGATCAGGTTGCAGCCACTATTTGGCCACACTTCCTTCATGGAAGTTGTTCCCCTATGTCTTATCTTTATTTTCCTTTTTGAATCATATCAATTTGATTTTTCAAACTTAAGTTATGGTCGGATAACCTCATTTCCAGATTTTGGTTCCTTAACTAGGTAGCTTTTGGACTTAAAGTTTACCTAATTAATGGAACAGGTTGCAGTCACTTTTAGGCTTGGTGATCTTCAAAACAATTGTTGCCCTATGTCTTATGATCATTGAGAAATTTATAACACAAATTTTCAAGTTTTTTGGAATTATTTATGGCTAATTAACTAACCTGGGCTCATGTACCATGTGCCAACAGGGGCTCAGTTCAAGACGGTGACTGCAGGTCACTTTTTGAGGTTCTTAAATTCATAATTTGAGGAAGGTTCCTAAAACAAAGTTGTATCCCTATTTCTCAGGTTTTTGGAAAGGTATGGATCATCCCAATTGGATTTTTCTATTGAGAGTTATGACTAAAAGACTATTCTGGGGTCAAGTAAAGTTTGGTCAGATTTCAAGTTTTGATGCAGTGACTTATTCTAACTGTTTGACCTAGTTCTCTTATTTTCTGGGTTTTGGTTAAATACCAATTTTGTAGGTCTATGTCTTTTGGATATTTTGCCACTGGTTTCATTACATTTGAGTTCTTGTAGACCAAGTTATGATCATTTTGCCAAAACTGGTCAGGTGAGTTTATATCCAGCAGTTTCTGGACAACCTAATTCTGGGCAGTTTTGTGACCCAAATTGGGTCAGCAATTTGGTTTGGTTTTTGGCATTTTTGGGTTCAGTAGTCTTCATGAAAATTGTAGCCCTATGTCTAAGCTTTCTAATGGTATCAAATTCAGGCCATTTGGACCAGTATAGAGGGAGTTATGACCAAATGAATATGTACTGTTTATTTGGTCATTTTCTGAGTTTGGTGCAGGGTAATCCGAATTTGGGCAGTATTTAGGTCAAGTTTTTGGCAAAATTTGGGCATGGTATCTGCATGAAAAATGGGCTATTTTGAGTCTAATTTCACCTCCAATTGGCCTCATACCAATTGGAGTCACACAATTTCAGTTATGGTCCCACAAACCCACTGGACTCATGGAGTCCCAACCTGCAGAAAATTGACACTTTCAAAACTCAATCTCCTCCAACTTCCTTACTTCAATTGGCATGTAATACATTTCTATGAGCAACAATCTCAACTCAAGAGGTCAATTTCAAGCATTTACATAAGGTTCTTAATCATTTACACAAATCCTAGTTTTCAAAGTTTCAAATTTACACAAACATTACACAATCAAACTCCCAAACATTTCAACTCATCACACATTCTTATGGAACCATTTTTCATCACTTAAAAGCAACAAACTTCAAGTTCCATGGCTGCCGAAAATCAAGGGTTCTTTCCTTCAAATTTTCTTTTCAATTTCATGCAAATTTTCACTTTATTTAGCATGATATTCATGCTTAAAGAAGAGATTAAAAGTTTAAAGTACTAACCTTTGTGGTGACCCAACTTTAAGCTTCCTAAACTTCAACTTTTCTCCTCTTTATGGGTATCTATAGCTTCCTTAGGGTGTGGGGAGAAATTTTTGTGAAGTGGGCTATGGGTTTTGACGGGTAGAACCTTGGAAAATCAAGCTTTAAAGCTTGCCATCAATGGAGGAAAGAAGGAGCAAAGGTGCTGGCTCCAAGGGGAAAGAGAGAGAGAAGAAATGGAGGAAGAAGATGGAAGTGGGTGGGAGTTTGTCCTCTAGTGCCTATTTATAATTTTTTAATTTTTTTACTTTAAATTTTTTTGAATTTTCCATGTGCTTTTTTTTTTCTTCTTCTTTTCTTCTTCTTTTCTAATTCAATTCCTAAGGTTTTTGACTTTTGTTAATTTTTATTCTCTCAAATTTTTAATTTTGACATTTAGGTCAAAATTCACTTTTGGGAGTGAAATGACCAAAATGCCCTTCATAATGCATATCGGGTCATTTTTATTATTTTTATACAAATTTATAAATTCTCTAAGTTTTAATTTGTTTTTCTCTAAATTTTTCCTATATTTTCTTAACATTTATTTCTTCAATTTATGCCTCCTCACTATAGTCTATGTGTAGTTCTAGACATTCTGATTGTCCGAACAGATATTAGTCGTCGGAACAGTAGAATGTACGGACTACCTATGGTGAGGGCGCTATAATTCTTCCCCTCTAATAAAAATTTTGTCCTCAAAATTTACCTGATGTGAAGAGCTGAGGGAACTGCTGCCTCATCGTCTACTCGCCCTCCCATGTTGCTTCTTTTGTATTGTGGTGTCTCCACAAGACTTTCACAAGTGGGATCCTCTTGTTTCTGAGTTCTTTCACTTCCCGTGCTAAAATTTTGACTGGTTCTTCTTCATATGTCAAATCAGGTTGCACAATTATCTACTCTGCTGAAATGACATGTGAAGGATCTGATCTGTATCTCCTGAGCATCGACACATGGAACACGTTGTGAATCTTGTCCAGCTCAGGTGGTAAAGCTAGCCTATAGGCTACTGGACCCACACGCTCGATGACATCGTATGGACTAATAAACCTAGGGCTTAACTTACCCTTTTTACCAAATCTCAGCACTTTCTTCCAAGGTGATACCTTGAGAAACACCTTATCGCCAACCTCATACTCTATATCCTTTCTCCTCAGGTCGGCATATGACTTCTATTTTTCTGAGGCAACTTTCAAATTGTCTCTGATGAGTTTCACTTTTTCCTCAGTCTGTCTCACCAAATCTAGGCCCACTACTTTTTCTTCACCCATTTCTGTCCAGCATAAGGGAGTCCTGCATCTCCTCCCATACAATGCTTCATATGGAGCCATTTTTATACTGGCTTGGTAGCTGCTGTTGTAAGTAAACTCTACCAAAAGAAGATACTTCTCCTAACTTCCTTCAAAGTCAATGATGTAGCTTCTCAACATATCCTCCAATACTTATCATATCATGTCATTCATATCATTTGTGTTAGGTTATTATTATCATTCCTTTAACAATTATAGTAATTCATTAAGTTATAAGGGTTACCTGAATCACCCTTTCTGATTGTCCATCCGTCTGTGGATGAAAAGCTGTACTGAAGTGCAGTTGAGTGCCTGAAGACTCCTATAGCCTCTTCTAAAACCTCGAAGTAAATCTCGGGTCTCGGGCAGATATGATAGATGTGGGCACTCCATGTAGCCAGACTATCTCATCTATGTAAATCTTTGCTAACCTCTCCAGTAAGTAGTTGGCTCTAACTGGTAGGAAATGAGCTGACTTGGTCAATTTATCCACAATCACCCATATAGTATCATGCTTCCTCTATGTCATTGGTAGCCCAGTGACAAAATCCATGGTGATGCAGTCCCATTTCCACTTTGGTATGGATATGTGTCACACCTTACCTCTCTGTAAGGCATAACATGATCTCGTAGAATACCTAATGAACTACCGCACTTCACCTACCGATAACTCATTAAGTACCCTACAAGGGATTTTAAAACAATTTTCTTATTTTTGATAAGTGGTGAGCATTTTCTAATAAGTATATAAAACATTTAGTTAATATTAAAACTAGTTAATATTTTTGGTCCATTTTAGTTTTTCGCAAATTTTATAAAAATTTTGACAGAGTTTCCTTTTTATTTTGAGAAAACCGTTCTTCGAATACCTGTAAAAAGCACTTCTAAAAATTTTTCTCAACTGCTGCTTCAATTTAATACTCAAACTCAATCAATTTCTCAACACATTTATCAACTTTCAAATTTCAAATCCACTATCAAAATACTCGCAATCCATTTCATTCATATTTCATTAGAAACAAAACAATTTAGATACATCATTACAACATTTACATTAAGAGATTTTCAAACTACAATATATATTACAACTTTATACAAATTTTATACAAACTGCTCAAGACCCATTTTTACATGTCCATACATTTATGTGCAATATATACATCAAAAGAAGTATTTACAGTTAGAGTATAAATTTTACCCGAAGACTTCAAGCTAATAGCTCTTCACACCTCAGCAGCTCAGTCTGCTGCTCCTCTAGTCTCTGTATCTGCGACAGCAATAGAAGCTATCGTTGAGTACTAGGACTCAGTGGTGCACAACATACTAAAATAATCTTTATGCAAAATATAAATCACATTTATTCAAAAATTTAACTGAACATGAGCATTATACACAAAACATGAATTATGAGATTTTAATGCAAACTAAGTTCATTTCGAAGTATCAAAACACATTTCATAAAACCCACAGTTTGATCACGCCATTCGAAACAAATAGAATCTCAATAGCCAGAGGCTAAAGAGAAATCACATCACAAGGCTAGCTAGCTCAAATATATGGATATCCATTCACATCCTCTTCTACTGGCACACCTCAACACTTCTCCAGAGAAGGAATCAAAATTCGAAACTAATTACCCTCACTAGTCGTGCTAGTGAGGTGTTCAAATATATGGTCATGATACTGTGGTTTCAAAACTTATCTTAACAATTTGCTAAACATTGTCATTTCAAATATACATAATAAATTTCAACAATTTAGATCAAACATCATAAGAATGCCATAATCCAATATTTCACATTATTCAAAACAGTATGCAAAAGATGATTATTAAAAAGTATACGTTGTGCACAAACCTCAAACGAGTCGCCTGTTGGCCTTGACTCGACTCCTCGGGTTCTGTCCCGGTATTCTTTTCCACTGAAACACGCAATTTTACAATGTTTCAGTACTAGAACTTAAAATAAATCCAAAATAAACTTAGCTTCACATTTACCTAGCTCTAACGTGTTAAATTCGACGTTCTCGAAATTTTGTGTTTCGGGTTACTATTCACTGCACTATTCAAGTCAAATTATTGACTTTCTAAGGCTTAATAGGTATGGGAACTCCAACTTCACCCACATACCACATTTTGGTCACCAAACTTGTTGGTTTTGGTCATTTTCTCAAAGCTTAAGTCATTTTGGCCAAATTGTCAAATTTTAGTTTTGGTGCTCTTAGTTGCACTATTCCATTGGTCAATCTACTGTTAGAATTTGACAAAACTTCCTTCATAGAAAATGTTTCTTATTGTCTTAAGTGTATTCTCATTTTTGGATCACCTCAATCGGAGTTTTGTAGCTCAAGTTATGCCAAAATACAATTACTGTTCACGTGCACTGTTCATGCTGAGATTTTGGGTTCTGGCAGATTTTGATCCAACTTCATTCCGTAATTTGGTCAAGTTAAGTTCATAATTTGGTCTAACTTTCTTCAGATGAAATGTTCTACTATGTCTTATGTTTCCATCGGTTCAAGAACCACCTAAATCCGAGTTTTCTAGAGAGAGTTATAGCCATTCAAACATTACTGCTCAAATGGAAATTCTGCAATTTGCAGGTACAGTAGTTTAACTTTGCTCAATGATTTTGAATGGGTTAATGGCATAATTTGGGTTGGTGTTCTTCATGAAAGTTTTAGATCTATATCTTATCTAATTACGATTAAAATTTAAGGTCAATTTGACCTGTCTAGCTCGAATTATGACTAAATGAGTAGTTACTGTTCATTTAGTTAGTTTGGTGCAGTGGCAGCCTGCTCTCATTTCACTTTGGTCAATTGGTTCACTAAGTTTTAGTTAGTTTTTGGCCATGGTTCCTAAATGAAAATTGTGCCCTTTTATGTCTATTTTCATCCCCAATTGGTGGCATATCAATTGGGCTTGTAAAATTCCCGTTTTGGTCCTTCAAAGTAGGTTTGGTCATGCTGCTAGCAGCATGACCATTTGACCTACGAATTTAGTTTTCATTCCAACAATTCCCACACATCTCTTTTGGTCATTATTGACCATTTTTCATCTCATAATAGACCAAAGTCATCATTTATGCATTTCTCCAAAATTTGGTTCACAAACCCTAGCATTCAAACCCTAATTTCACCACTTTGTTGCCATTAACAAATTCAAAATTCCAAACTATCATCATTCAACTAAGTAAGGTTTCCTAACTCATTCAAACTCATTTAATTCATGCAATTCATACTCCCTTCAACCAGGCCGAATTTCAGCAATGGTCCTTCCCCCATACTTGTTTCATTTAAATCAAGTTCTAAGCTCATTTAAATACCTAAACATGCATTTGAAGTAGAAAATTGAAAGTTAGCACACTAACCTTTGCTTTGGATTCTAAATCTTCAATTTTCCTCTTCTTTTCTTCTTTCTTTTGTGATCAAACTTCTTCTCAAGTAACTAAATCAAGTTCTAATAAGTCAAGTTGGGGTCAAAATAGGTTTAAATGGTTGAAAGAAAGCTTGGATTCAAGCTTCTCTAGTGTAACAATGGTGGTTTATGGGAGAGGGAAGAGTGGCCGAAACTTTTGGGGAAGGAGGTCTGAATTTTCTTTGTTTTTTTGTGTATTTTATGAATAATTATCTCTTAAGTTTACTTGGTCAAAATTTACAATAATTTAAATTCATTTATGATGTCATGGTGGGACCCCTTGTATGATGTAACAACTTTTCCTTTCTTTTTCATTTTCTTTTTTTTTTTCTATTAGTTCTTTAATTTAATTCTCGATTCCGAAATTTTTTTTTCTCCGATTTTATTTGACAGTTAGGTGAGGAGTCAGCTCTCGGGGTCGATTGACCAAATCGCCCCTCGTCGGTTCATCCCGGTTCGTAAATAATCTAATATTTCTTCCGGCTCCCTGACCTAATTATTTAACTGACTTAACAGTTCTTTTTCATGATTTTCTCTTTTCCACTGTGTTCATAAGGGTCCTAAGGACCGCAACGTCACTTTTTACGGTTCAAAATTTGAGTTTAAAACGACTTCGTAGTCGTTCCCGAGGAGGTCACTCATCGCTGTGACTCTCGGCTCGTTTAACCTCTTATGTTCTGTTTTTCTTATTTATAGTTAACTAATTAAACATTACTAATTATTTGTGTTTATGGCTTCTCAAGTTGTCTTAAGTGTGGCCCTAATCCCAATAATTGTCCGGACCGACACCGGTCACCGGAACAGTGAAATATACCAGGCTATACCAATAGGGGTGTTACAATTCTCCCCCCCTTAAATAAATTTCGTCTCGAAATTTTACCTGGTATCAATCTCTGAACAGCTGTGGATGTTGTCTCCTCATGTCCTCCTCTCATTCCCAAGTAGCTTCTTGGCCTGAATGATGGTTCCACAGCACTTTTACCAATGGTATCTGCTTATTCCGTAGCTGCTTCACCTCATAAGCCAGAATCTTTATGGGTTCTTCTTCATATGTGAGGTTTGGATTCACTTCTATTTCTTCTACTGGTAGTACATGAGATGGGTCTGATCGATACCTCCTCAACATAGACACATGGAAGACATTATGTATCTTCTCCAACTCTAGAGGTAGTGCCAACCGATATGCCAAAGGACCCACTCTCTCCAGAACCTCATATGGCCCAATGAAACGAGGACTCAGTTTCCCCTTTCTGTCGAATCTCATAATTCTCTTCCAAGGAGAAACTTTGAGGAAAACTTTCTCACCCACTGCATACTCAATATCCCTTCTTTTCAAATCAACATAGGACTTTTGTGATGCGATGCGACTTTAAGTCGATCTCTGATCACCCCGATTTTCTCTTGATCTGTTAAACAATTTCGGGTCCGATCATCTTTCCTTCACCCACGTCATCCCAACACAACGGAGTTCTACATTTCCTGCCATACAAAGCTTCATATGGAGGCATCCCAATGCTTGATTGGTAGCTGTTGTTGTAAGCAAACTCAATCAAAGGCAAGTGTGTATCCCAATTGCCCTCAAATTCAATCACACAAGCTCGTAGCATGTCCTCCAAGATCTGAATTAACCTCTCAGACTGGCCATCTGTCTGTGGGTGGAATGCAGTACTGAAGTTCAATCTAGTGACACACTAGGGCGTATGAACCCCTTGTCTAGTAATTCTTATAGCTAGATTTTTAACTCTTCCAATTCAGCAGGTGCCATCCTATATGGAGCAATTAAAATTGGAGCTGTACCCGGTATAATCTCAATAGCAAATTCAACTTCCCTTTCTGGTGGCAAACTAGGCAATTCCTCAGGAAATACCTAAGAGAAATCCCTTACTGTGGGTATGTCAGACAAGTCAAGTTTACCCTGCCTAGTGTCAACCACGTGTGCCAGATAGGTTTCACACCCTTTTCTCAACCATCTCCTTGCAACTGTAGCTGAGATGACATTGGACAAGAAATCTGTCCTTTCACCTACTACTATTATTTCTTCGTTTCGTAGCTTTGAGAGATTCTCTTCATCCTCAAGGTGTTCTTTCTAATTTATAGCCATACTGAATTCTCAAAGCTTATAGAAATTTTTGTGGTAATGGTAGTCCACATTAGTGTAACCAAGTCATTGACTCTAGCTACCTTAGAAGTGTAGTCTTTCGATAGGCTAGTTCTGAAGTTTTAAATTTTTGACTAGAATTTTCACATTTATTTCCCGTAATAGTACTCTATTCGGGTGTAACTGTATAAAATTATAGATTACTTACAAATATTCTTATTTTATTCTACCACGAGGAAGCACGTAGCTCTACATAATAATCTCATGTCGGTACTGTAATCTGCAGCTTACAATACAAACATCGAGAACATTACGTAGTTATTACGTTATAACCTCATGAACAAGGTTTTCTACTTCTTTTTCTAATGCCCTCTGCGGCTCTAAGTCCATATCTTAACTTTGAATAATAAAAAAATAAACAGATCTGCATAGTGTCACCTCGACTCTTATGAATGCAATGCATGTATGCACACTAGTTCTTTTTACTTATCTGTGCCTAGGAATGCCTAAATCGTGCTCTGATACCACAAAATGTAACACCCTTCACCCGTCTACAGTGTAGCCGAGCAAGACGTGCTACACGGCGTGCCGGAGCACCTGATCTTATCTGATTTCATTATAGTTCTAGATTTACTTGTTCAAAAACTTTATCTGAGGTTTAGGCTATTTTTACTTTTATCAAAATCTGACTAATTTGGAAAATTCAAAAATTTTAATGATAATCCTGCAGAGTGCCGGCAGTAATTTGGACTAACAGTTCTTCTGAACCTGCCAAAAACAATTTTAATATATACTCAAATTCACAACTCAGAATCAGTCTCAAAATTTTTCATACTCAATCTCAATCAGAATCATCATGATCAGATACTTAACTCATATATCAAAATTCTTACGTTTTATTATTTTGCATAATTTGCCAACTAATTACATAAATTTGTCAAGTACAGGATGTACAAATAATTTACATTATACTTAGAAAGAACAAAATACGTAACATCTGTAAATATGAGCCCTATCTACATGCATTGCTGAGGAGGTGACAATCTTCAATTCTTCTGACACTTCTGCAAATCTGGACTCCAAAAATCTCAGTCGACAGTCTACTGATTTTACCTTCAGTACCTGCGCGAGGAAGCAATTCCATCGCGCTAAGCATTTCTGCTTAGTGGTGCAATAGTATAACAAGAAATAATATATACAAATAAAGAAAGAAATAACTCATAATTCGGATACTCAGGAATAAATTTAATTTGGTATGGTATTTCTAGTATCAACAATCTTATATACTAGTTTGTTCCTCTTTGGAAGTGCTTAGTTTATAACTTTTCATATTTCCGATATACAAATTATTCTGACTATATTGTATTTCAAGTCTCTACGGTTTTGCAATTTATATTTTTGTTATGTTTCTTTTGCTAATCTCTTTTACTCATTCATTCAATACTTAATTTAATTGTACTGAAATTTCATTATACTTAACTTAACTGTCTGAATTGAATAATGTTTTAAAAGACTGCCCATATAGCCTATACACTGACCAGACTGGATAAACGGATATACTAGCACTGGGTACCTAGTACCTCGGGCCGTCACACCATCGATCACAAAGTATCTCCCGGTGTGCAAACAAGCGATTGGCTAAAAAGCCATATAATCAATCAGGCATTAAGCCGAGTATAATAAGACAAACTGTATAGCCATAGGCTATTAAAATCATAGTATGGCATAATAAGCCATAAAACACAGTATGACGTAAAGTCATTTACAGAACAGCTGTCGGAATCCTATTGGCATGCCAACCTATCCAAACTAGTCAACTAGGCAAACTAGGGCATATTACAAGATTAAATATTTATTTCTTTATTTTCAGGGTTTACTGGTCATTACACAATTCACTGGTCAATGAAAATATTGACCTTTTTATACATCATGGATAAGTTGATTCTAGTATCAACATGTCACAATTTGCATTTCAATATGCTGCCAATATAGTGCAATTTACCATTTTTACAAGTTGGCATTCATTGCCAAATTGCTTCAAGCATCATTGTATGTAAATGTCAAATTCTCAATTTTTGTGTGCTAGATTGGTCTAGCTTAAAGTCTTATTTCTTTTGGTTTTTAGCTTCTGGTCAAAGAAGCAAAATTGTAGCTCTATGTCTCATTGCACGCGGTGCAAAATTTCAGGTCATTCCGAGTTGTATAAACCAAGATTTGGTCAATTTACTAAAACTGGACAGATTGCATCTTTGGTGCAAAATTTGGTCAATTTCTCAATTTTTGTGTGCTAAATTTGTCTCGTTTAAAGTCCTATTTCTCTTGGTACTATTCCCTTCAATTCATTTCATTAGTCAACCTATAATGTTGACCCTTGATGCACTCTACGTGAGTCAATTTTAATGTTACCAATATGTCACATTTTATAGCCCTTTAGTGTTGGCATATGTTACCAATTTCATTTCCAAGTGTATTGCATTTTATTGTAATTTACCAGATTTCGGTGTACTATTTTGACCTTGTCGGACGACCTAGTTCCCTCAATTTTTGGGTTTCGATCCAAACTACAAACTTGTAGGTCTATGTCTTATTGCACGCGGGGCAAAATTTCAGGTCATTCTGAGTTGTGTAGACCAAGATATGGTCAATTTACCAATGCTGGACAGAATGCAATAAAATAGTAGGCTTAGGTCATTTTTAGGTCACTTTTGGTTCGGCCAGTTTTGGTACCTAAACTTGTGCAAGCTATTTGGCTTGGTTCTGGCCATTTCTGGGCTTTGGTGTCTTCATAAGAACTGTAGCTCTATGTCTTATTGCACTCGGGGTAAAATTTCAGGTCATTCTAAGTTGTATAGACCAAGATATGGTCAATTTACTAAAGCTGGACAGATTGCACCTTTAGTGCAAAATTTGGTCAGTTTTAGTTCTGGCAGTTTTGGTACCTGAATTTGTGCAAGCTATTTGACTTAGTTCTGGCCATTTCTGGGTTTTGGTGTCTTCATAAGAATTGTAGCTCTATGTCTTATTGCACTCGGGGCAAAATTTCAGGTCAATTGGATCTGTTTTGAGTGAGTTATGGCCTAAACACTAACTGCTGCCCAAATGGTCAGTTTTCAGGCCTTAAATGCACTAATCCGGATTTGGTCACTTTTTAAGGTCAGTTTCTAGGCAGAATTTTGGCAACATTTCTGCATGAAAGTTGGCCTATTTGGTGTCTAGTTTCACCCCATATTGGCCTCATACCAATTGGGTTCACAGTTTGGCACTTATGGCCCAATTTAGGTGCTGCCTTCAATACACAACCTGCACAAAGCACATACACTCCCAATTTGATGTTCCTTCTCCTCCTCATTACTACAATATTCAATCAACAACACTTCCATATATATATATATATTGTACACAATTCCAGCAAAAATTCTGGGCAGAATACTCAAGTGCACAAGGCACACAATACACCATTAAACTTCAATATTTACATCCACCCAAATTCAATGTGCATTAACACTTATGTTACACAAACACTTTCATTTTAACTACACATGCTGCCCACAATTTAACACCATTACATTTCATTAATAAACTACATATTCACACACACAAATTCATGATTTAATAGGCTGCCCAATATGGCAGTTTGCCCAAGGCATTAAAGCTCCATTTCACACCCTTAATTCAAATGTTCTAATTCAACAATTCACATTCAATCAATTCAATTCCTATACATATATCCATACCAAACTTCATCTTTAAACTCATCTATATCATTTAAACACATCAAAATCCCATGAATTTCTTGGCTGCCGAAATGAAGGGCTCACCAAATATACATTAATTTATTTAATTTCTTCACAAATCAACTCACCCAAAGCTCAAAACAAGATCTAATGAAAGAAAATGGGGAGATTAAGCACTAACCTTAATTCAAGAACTTCCCAAGCTTGTGAAACTTCAAAATTTTCCTTTCTTTTTGCTGCCTATAGCTTTCCCATGAGGTGAGGACCAATTTTAATGAAGGGACTCTTGAGTTTTAAGTGGAAAATGATGAGTTTGGTGAGCTTGCATGGAACTCATCCATGGAGGAAAGGAAGAGCTCCATTTCGGCCATTTGAGAGAATTGGAGAAGATGAAGTGAGTTAGTGGATTGTTCCTTGTCATCTTATGTATTTTATATGCCCACTAACTTAGGTTTATTATTATTATAATTCAAAGTTTCAATATTTGCAAATTAATCCCCCACTTTTTCCTTTAATTTCTTTTCATATTTAATTTCTTATTTTCATGAAATTTTAAAATTTAATACCACTTATTTTTAATGGAAATTTAAGTCAAAAGTCAACTCTAGGTGTCAATTGACCAAAATACCCCACTTCGGGTTATATTCCCGATTTTTTGGTAACACCGATTTTTGTCTGTTTCTCGATTTTTCGTTTTTCTTTGTACTAATTTATTAATTTTTCTTTGATATTTTTAGTGTCAATTACATTTCAATAAACCTTTATTTATGTCTCAAAATTAGATTCAGAGGGTTCCCCGCGGTCCTGAGGTCGGCAACGGCCTTCCCAGTGCGATCACTCATCGCTGTGGTGCCGGCTTGTTTAACTTAGCTTCATTTTCTCTCTTTCATTTTTGTTTGATTTTTCTTGTATTTTCTTTTTATTTATTTCATCATTATATGTCTGTTCACTATCACCGAAGTGTAGTTCCAGACATACTGACTTGCCTGGACTGTTATTTGACTACTGGAGCAATAGAACGTACAAAATATGTACAGTGGGGATGTTACAACTCTTCCCCTCTAAATAAAAATTTCGTCCTCGAAATTTACCTGATGTGAAGAGCTGAGGAAACTGTTGTCTCATTGTCTCCTCGCTCTCCTATGTTGCCTCTTCCGTGTTGTGGTGTCTCCATAGGATTTTCACTAGTGGAATTGTCTTCTTTCTAAGCTCTTTTATCTCTTGTGCCAAGATTTTAATTGGTTCTTCTTCATATGTCAGGTCAGGTTGTACCATAATTTTTTCTGCTGAGATGACATGTGAAGGATCTGATTTGTATCTTCTGAGCATCGAGACATGGAACACATTATGTATCTTGTCCATTTCGGTGGTAAAGCTAATCCAGAGGCTACTGGTCTCATACGTTCAATAACTTCATATGGGCCAATAAACCTAGGGCTTAATTTTCCCTTTTTCTTGAATCTCAGCACTTTCTTCCACGGTGATACTTTGAGAAATACCTTCTCGCCAACTTCATACTCAATGTCTTTTCTCCTCAAGTCAAGATAAGATTTACGCTTGGCCCGAGGCAACTTTCAAATTGGCCTTTATCGCTTTCACCTTTTCCTCTGTCTGCTTTATCGTGTCCAGCCCCACTAGCTTATCTTCACCCAATTCAGTCCAACATACGGTGTTCTACATTTTCTCCCATACTGATTGCTTCATAGGGTGCCATTTGTATGCTAGCTTGATAGCTATTATTGTATGCAAATTCCGCGATGGAAGGTATCTCATTCCCAACTTCCCTCAAACTCAATAACACAACTTCTCAAAGATATCCTCGAGGACCTATCACACATATTCAGTTATTACTATCATTATTATCAGTTTATTGTTTGCAATAACTCAATGAGTTTCAAAATTTACCTGGATTATTCTTTCTGACTGTCCATCCGTCTGAGGATGAAAAGCCGTACTAAAATGGAGTTGTGTGCCCAAGGATTCTTGTAATTTCTTCCAAAATCTAGATGTAAACCTCGGTCTCTATCGATATAATGGAAAGTGGAATTCCATGTAGTCTAACTATCTCAGCGATGTACAATTCTGCTAGCTTTTCGGTGAGTAGTCGATTCGATCGCGTAAAATGTGCTGATTTGGTTAACCTATCCACAATCACCCATACTGCATCATGCTTCTTCTGAGTGAGAGGTAGACCACTGACAAAGTCCATAGTGACTCGGTCCCATTTCCATTCAGGTATGTTTATGGGCTGCAACAAACCTGATGGAACTTGATGTTCTGCTTTGACTTGCTGACATGTCAAGCATCTATTACATAGTCAACTATGTCCTTCTTCATACCAGGCCACCAGTATCGGAGTTCCAGGTCATGGTACATTTTTGTGCTTCCTGGGTGCATAGCATACACACTATTATGTGCTTCTTCTGAATCTTTGGTTTTCAACTCTTTATCATCCGTACACATACTCTTTCTTTATAAGTGCACCCATTTTCTTTTACTTCATATTCAGTTTCCTTCCTCGGTGATTTTGCCCATAATACCATTAATTTCTCATCCGTCTTACGCCCATCCTGTATTTGTTGTATATGATTCGGCTTCACTTGCAACTCAGCCAAAATAACTCCATAATGAGTTAAGGACAGTTGGGCATTCAAAGATCTTAATGCTACAATAGATTTTCTACTTAAAGCATCAGCGACTACATTTGCCTTATTAGGGTGGTAGTCAATCTTAGAAAACACACCGGCTCCTTTCAACTAATTAAACAGATCGTCAATTCTAGGCAACGGATACTTGTTCTTCACTGTTACTCTGTTTAACTGCCGGTAGTCAACTCATAACCTCAGTGTCCCATCTTTCTTCTTTACAAACAGTACCGGAGCTCCCCAAAGTGACACACTAGGGCGTATGAACCCCTTGTCTAGTAATTCTTGTAGCTGGATTTTTAACTCTTCCAATTCAGCAGGTGCCATCCTATATGGAGCAATTAAAATTAGAGCTGTACCCGGCATAATCTCAATAGCAAATTCAACTTCCCTTTCTGGTGGCAAACTAGGCAATTCCTCAGGAAATACCTCAGAGAAATCCCTTACTGTGGGTATGTCAGACAAGTCAAGTTTACCCTGCCTAGTGTCAACCACGTGTGCCAGATAGGCTTCACACCCTTTTCTCAACCATCACCTTGCAACTGTAGCTGAGATGACATTGGACAAGAAATCTGTCCTTTCACCCACTACTATTATTTCTTCGTTCTCAGCAGTTTTCAGAGAGATTCTCTTCATCCTCAAGATGTTCTTTCTAATTTATAGCCATACTGAATTCTCAAAGCTTATAGCAATTTTTGTTGTAATGGTAGTCCACATTAGTGTAACCAAGTCATTGACTCTAGCTACCTTAGAAGTGTAGTCTTTCGATAGGCTAGTTCTGAAGTTTTAAATTTTTTACTAGAATTTTCACATTTATTTCCCGTAATAGTACTCTATTCGGGCATAACTGTATCAAATTATAGATTACTTACAAATATTCTTATTTTATTCTACCACGAGGAAGCACGTAGCTCTACATAATAATCTCATGTCGGTATTGTAATCTGCAGCTTACAATACAAACATCGAGAACATTACGTAGTTATTACGTTATAACCTCATGAACAAGGTTTTCTACTTCTTTTTCTAATGCCCTCTGCGGCTCTAAGTCCATATCTTAACTTTGAATAATAAAAAAATAAACAGATCTGCATAGTGTCACCTCGACTCTTATGAATGCAATGCATGTATGCACACTAGTTCTTTTTACTTATCTGTGCCTAGGAACGCCTAAACCGTGCTCTGATACCACTAAATGTAACACCCCTCACCTGTCTACAGTGTAGCCGAGCAAGACGTGCTACACGGCGTGCCGGAGCACCTGATCTTATCTGATTTCATTATAGTTCTAGATTTACTTGTTCAAAAACTTTATCTGAGGTTTAGGCTATTTTTACTTTTATCAAAATCTGACTAATTTGGAAAATTCAAAAATTTTAATGATAATCCAGCAGAGTGCCGGCAGTAATTTGGACTAACAGTTCTTCTGAACCTGCCAAAAACAATTTTAATATATACTCAAATTCACAACTCAGAATCAGTCTCAAAATTTTTCATACTCAATCTCAATCAGAATCATCATGATCAGATACTTAACTAATATATCAAAATTCTTACATTTTATTATTTTGCATAATTTGCCAACTAATTACATAAATTTGTCAAGTACAGTATGTACAAATAATTTACATTGTACTTAGAATGAACAAAATAAGTAACATGTGCAAATATGAGCCCTATCTACATGCATTGCTGAGGAGGTGACAATCTTCAATTCTTCGACATACGCAACTGACTCCAAAATCTCGATCGATCCATCGATTTTACCTTGATTACTGCGAGGAAGCAATTCCATCACGCTAAGCATTTCTGCTTAGTGGTGCAATAGTATAACAAGAAATAATATATACAAATAAAGAAAGAAATAACTCATAATTCGGATACTCAGGAATAAATTTAATTTGGTATGATATTTCTAGTATCAACAATCTTATATACTAGTTTGTTCCTCTTTGGAAGTGCTTAGTTTATAACTTTTCGAATACTACCAGATACAAATTATTACGACTATATTGTATTTCAAGTCTCTACGGTTCTGCAATTTATATTTTTGTTATGTTTCTTTTGCTAATCTCTTTTACTCATTCATTCAATACTTAATTTAATTGTACTGAAATTTCATTATACTTAACTTAACTGTCTGAATTGAATAATGTTTTAAAAGACTGCCCATATAGCCTATACACTGACCAGACTGGATAAACGAATATACTAGCACTGGGTACCTAGTACCTCGGGCCGTCACACCATCGGTCACAAAGTATCTCCTAGTGTGCAATCAGTGTGGCTAAAAAGCCATATAATCAATCAGGCATTAAGCCGAGTATAATAACACAAACTGTATAGCCATAGGCTATTAAAATCATAGTATGGCATAATAAGCCATAAAACACAGTATGACGTAAAGTCATTTACAGAACAGCTGTCGGAATCCTATTGGCATGCAACCCTATCCAAACTAGTCAACTAGGCGAACTAGGGCAAATTACAAGATTAAATATTTATTTCTTTATTTTCAGGGTTTACTGGTCATTACACAATTCACTGGTCAATGAAAATATTGACCTTTTTATACATCATGGATAAGTTAATTCTAGTATCAACATGTCACAATTTGCATTTCAATATGCTGCCAATATAGTGCAATTTACCATTTTTACAAGTTGGCATTCATTGCCAAATTGCTTCAAGCATCATTGTATGTAAATGTCAAATTCTCAATTTTTGTGTGCTAGATTGGTCTAGCTTAAAGTCCTATTTCTCTTGGTTTTTAGCTTCTGGTCAAAGAAGCAAAATTGTAGCTCTATGTCTCATTGCACGCAGGGCAAAATTTCAGGTCATTCCGAGCTGTATAAACCAAGATATGGTCAATTTACTAAAACTGGACAGATTGCATCTTTGGTGCAAAATTTGGTCAATTTCTCAATTTTTGTGTGCTAAATTTGTCTAGCTTAAAGTCCTATTTCTCTTGGTACTATTCCCTTCAATTCATTTCATTAGTCAACCTATAATGTTGACCCTTGATGCACTCTACGTGAGTCAATTTTAATGTTACCAATATGTCACATTTTATAGCCCTTTAGTGTTGGCATATGTTACCAATTTCATTTCCAAGTGTATTGCATTTTATTGCAATTTACCGGATTTCGGTGTACTATTTTGACCTAGCCGGACGACCTAGTTCCCTCAGTTTTTGGGTTTCGGTCCAAACTACAAACTTGTAGGTCTATGTCTTATTGCACGCGGGGCAAAATTTCAGGTCATTCTGAGTTGTGTAGACCAAGATATGGTCAATTTACCAATGCTGGACAGAATGCAATAAAATAGTAGGCTTAGGTCATTTTTAGGTCACTTTTGGTTCGGCCAGTTTTGGTACCTGAACTTGTGCAAGCTATTTGGCTTGGTTCTGGCCATTTCTGGGCTTTGGTGTCTTCATAAGAATTGTAGCTCTATGTCTTATTGCACTCGGGGTAAAATTTCAGGTCATTCTAAGTTGTATAGACCAAGATATGGTCAATTTACTAAAGCTGGACAGATTGCACCTTTAGTGCAAAATTTGGTCAGTTTTAGTTCTGGCAGTTTTGGTACCTGAACTTGTGCAAGCTATTTGACTTAGTTCTGGCCATTTCTGGGTTTTGGTGTCTTCATAAGAATTGTAGATCTATGTCTTATTGCACTCGGGGAAAAATTTCAGGTCAATTGGACCTGTTTTGAGTGAGTTATGGCCTAAACACTAACTGCTGCCCAAATGGTCAGTTTTCAGGCTTTAAATGCACTAATTCGGATTTGGTCACTTTTTAAGGTCAGTTTCTAGGCAGAATTTTGGCAACATTTCTACATGAAAGTTGGCCTATTTGGTGTCTAGTTTCACCCCATATTGGCCTCATACCAATTGGGTTCACAGTTTGGCACTTATGGCCCAATTTAGGTGCTGCCTTCAATACACAACCTGCACAAAGCACATACACTCCCAATTTGATGTTCCTTCTCCTCCTCATTACTACAATATTCAATCAACAACACTTCCATATATATATATATATTGTACACAATTCCAGCAAAAATTCTGGGCAGAATACTCAAGTGCACAAGGCACACAATACACCATTAAACTTCAATATTTACATCCACCCAAATTCAATGTGCATTAACACTTATGTTACACAAACACTTTCATTTTAACTACACATGCTGCCCACAATTTAACACCATTACATTTCATTAATAAACTACATATTCACACACACAAATTCATGATTTAATAGGCTGCCCAATATGGCAGTTTGCCCAAGGCATTAAAGCTCCATTTCACACCCTTAATTCAAATGTTCTAATTCAACAATTCACATTCAATCAATTCAATTCCTATACATATATCCATACCAAACTTCATCTTTAAACTCATCTATATCATTTAAACACATCAAAATCTCATTAATTTCTTGGCTGCCGAAATGAAGGGTGTCACACCCTACCCCTCTGTAAGGCATAACATGATCCCGTAGTATACCTAATGAATTACCAACTCCGTCTACTGATAACCCATTAAATACACTACAAGGGATTTTCAAAACTTTTCTTACTTCTTTTACAGTGGTGAGCACTATTTACAGTGTGTTAAAACCTTTTTGAATCAAGTGATAAACCGACACATTTGACTTAATTGGAGTTTCAGAAAATTTTGGCAGAGTGCCATCTGTATTTTGGATAAAACAGCTTCTTGAAAACTCAGAAAAGCACTTCAATATGTATTTGCAAATCTCAACTCCAATATATTTCTCAACACAACATATTTCTCAATTCAAATCCATAGTGATTTTTCAAAGACTGAGATACAAGAAATATAATACAAAACTATTTAAGTAAATGAAATCTCAGATTTACATTCACGATAATTTACATTTAATTACATACCAAAATATTTTACAAGAGTTTCTATACAACTGCTCAAATAATTTACATACATATTATTACATGCTTACATCAAAACCTATGTACATGGGTATATCTATGATATACCTGGAGCTGATCTGAATGTATCCTCAAAGCAACTTAATCATCGCTTCTATGCTCTTCTTACTGCGACAAAGATACAAAGCTATCACGAGTGGTGAACTCTGGTGCACAACTATAATTTAAAACATAGTACAATATACATTGACAAATTTTACAAGAAATAATTTGAGAATCGAATCGATCAAATTTCACAACTCAAAATATTCATTGCCAATAATGTAAATCATTTGTATAAATAACTTGGAGCACAAAATTCAATTTATCAAATCTTGACTATCCATTTAAGTAATTCCAACAAAATCAATTATACATAAACCATAACTAAAAATCACCATTCCTTACCACTCAAAAGCCATTCTGTATCTCAAAATCATTTTGTATCTCAAAAATCATACTGTATCTCAAAAGTCATTATGCATCTCAAAAACCATGTTGTATCTCAAAAATCAATCTTTATCTCACTAACTATGCAAGACTAATCCGAAAGGGCCATATTCGATGTGATTCTAACTCCTATGGTCGGGAGGTCGACCGATTCTAACTCCCTATGGTCGGGAGGTCGAATCATCGTGCACCATCACAATAATGAATCTTCCGCAAAGGCCATAACGATAAAATAAACTTAGATCTAACCTCAAATCAGAGGAAAATCTAAGCCTGTGCACGTACCATGGTAATCAAAACACAACTAACTTCATTGTCTTCTCAACAAATGAGAGAGACGGGTAATAACCTAGTCAAGCATCTATAGTGAGATATAAAACAATATCACAATCCATTTAGTGAGCATAAATCACAATACAATTCGATTCAAAGTCAATTTCAATATCCAATAAAGTTTTATGCTCATCACAATTCAAATCATACAATTGCATTTTTCCATGAAAATTGCCATCACAATTCAAAACATGTTCTATCACAATTTTCCAAAACATAATTTGTTCAATCCATAACAATGCTTAATACTTGTGGAAATACCATTTCACAAAGCTGAATTCATACATACTATAACAATTTCAATAATCATTGAATTAAATCCAATGCTTGGTAAACATAATTCATAAGAAAAATATATCATTTAATCATATGAAATATTCAAAACAAAATCAGTTAAAAACTAGTTGTGCACAAACCTCTGATGATCGTCTCCCGATCCGACTCGTTGTTTCCTTCCCTTTGCCGAGTCCTTGTTAATCGAGAAACACAATTTGAAGTGTTTCAAGACTAAATTAAACGTCTCTATCGATGGTGTTTGGTAAATAATGCAATCAACTCAATTATTCACTTAATCACCTAATATACCGACCCTCATTGCGCTTTTATGTAAATTAGGTTTTATTTTCTTTAATATGTCACATTATTTAGTGTTTTAGTTTTGGTAAGTTTTACAAAAGTCATTTCATTGTATAGTGCATTTTCATGCAAATTGATGGATTCCGGAACACTGGTTTGAACTAACCGACGATCTAGTTCCTCGGTTTTCGGTCTCACGAAACTACAAACTTGTATATCTAGGACTTATTGCACGCTGTGCAAAATTTCAGGTCACTCCGAGTTAAGTAGACCAAGTTATGGTCATTACACTATTGCTGGTCAAGTGGTACCATTTTAGGTCAATTTTAGGTAAAATTGGTGAATTCTGGGTCGGCCAGTTTTTGGACCCGAACTTGTGCAAGTTGTTTGACTTGCTTATGGTCATTTATGGGCTTTTGTGTCTTCATAAGACTTGTAGGTATGGGTCTTAACTATTCTTGGTCAAAATTTCAGGTCAATTGGACCTGGTTTGAGTGAGTTATGGCCTAAACACTCACTGCTGCCCAATTGGTCATTTTTCAGGTCCTAATTGCACCTAATCCGAATTGGTCATTTTTAGGTCACCTTGCAAGCAGAATTTTGGCATGGTTTCTCAATGAAAGTTGGCACATTTTGTGCCTAGTTTCACCTCAAATTGGTCTCATACCAATTGAGGTTACACATTCAAGGTTATAGGCTAAAATATACACTGCCCTCAATATGCATTTCACACCCCAACTTCAAACACACACTTACCTTTGCCATTTGTTTACTTACCTACCAAACTGTTTTGGCACATTACCAAAAGCATTTTCTACATTACATTAGCATTATTTTGGGCAGATTCCAATCACCCTCAACACACCAAATATCATTCACAATTACAATTTCTAAGTACCATTACAAACACACCTAAACATTACAAACTTTACATACACTTTACAATGTTAATTTACATACATATCATCAATCCTTCTAGGTCAATATTCTGCCCACACTTCCTTCAATATATACCATTACTCAAGTGTCCACAAGCTGCCACAAACCATTCTTCAACATCACATTGCCGTCCCATATACCAATTCCCATCAAGTGCATAATTCACCATATAAACATGAAATAATTCACTAAGTTACTAAATCACCATGATTAACATTATTTCTCATCAATTATATGCACAAATACCTCATCAAAAACGTGACTCATGGCTGTCCAAAATGAAAACAACAATAACCCTTCAAACTCAAAATTTTCCTTCACCAATCTAACACCCATAACATGAACATAAACTTTAACAAAGAATTTCTCAAAAATGCAAACTTACCTTTAATTGTAACTTGCTAAACCTTCACCAAACTTCTCAAAATTGGTATCAATATCTTCCTTGTGGTGTGTAGACCATTTTTTGTGAAGGAACTTAAAGGATTGGAGTTGAAAATGGGAGGTTAAGAGAGCTTGCATGAAAAATGGCCATGGTTTTTTTTCATTTCCTCTCAATTCGGCAACTTTGGTTGTTTTGGAGAAGATGACTATTTCTGCTGGTTTAGTGGAGTTACAGCTACCCTATTATGTATTTAATTTATGCATTAGTGGTCCACTCACAAATTTAATCATTTTATAAACTTAACTCCCACTTATTCCACATTTAACCCATGATTTTAGCTATTTACTTTAGGTACCACTAAACTAATTTTTCATTTTATTTTCTAAGTGTAATATTATTTATTTTTAATGGACATTTAGGTCAAAAGACAATTCGGGATGTCAAATGACCATAATGCCCCTGTTCGGGTTACGTTCCCGATTTTTCGGTAACACCGGGTTTTGTCTGTTTTTCGATTTCTCACTTTTCTTTGTACTAATTATTTAATTTCTCCTTGATATTTCTAATGATATTTATACTTCAATAAGGTTCTATTTAAGTCCTAAAAATGTTTTTCAGGGTTCCCCGCAGTCCAGGGCTAGTCAACGGTCCACGCCGTGACTTCCTGCAAGGCCACCCATCGCTAGGTTTCCCGGCTCGCTTAACTTGATCACATTTCTTTGCTATTATTTTTCCTTTGTTTTTCTTGTATTTTCTTTTCTTGTATTTCATTATTTTATGTCTCCTCACTCATATTGAGGTACGGTTCTAGGCATCCTAGCTGTCCGGACAACACTGGTCACCGGAGCAGCAGAACGCATTACCGAACTTTGGGGTGTTACAATTCTCCCCCCCTTAATTAAATTTCGTCTCGAAATTTTACCTGGCATTAGTCTCAACATTGTGGGTGCTGTCTCCTCATATCCTCTTCACGTTCCCAAGTAGCTTCCTGGCCTGAATGATGGTTCCACAGCACTTTAACCAGGTGTATCTGTTTGTTCCTCAGCTGTTTCACCTCATAAGCCAGAATTTTTATGGGTTCTTCCTCATATGAGAGGTCTGGATTTACTTCAATCTCTTCAACTGACAATACATGAGATGGGTCTGATCTGTACCTCCTTAACATGGACACATAGAAGACACTGTGTATCCTTACTAATTCTAGAGGTAATGCTAACCGATATGCCAGAGGACCTACTCTTTCCAGAACTTCATATGGTCCGATGAAACGAGGACTCAGTTTCCCCTTTCTGCCAAATCTCATAATTCTCTTCCAAGGAGAAACTTTGAGGAATACCTTATCACCCATCGCACTCAATATCTCTTCTTTTCATATCAACATAGGACTTCGACGGCCCGATGCAGCCTTGAGTCTATCTCTGATCAATCTGATCTTTTTCTCTATCTGCTAAACAATTTCTAGCCCAATCATCCTCCTTTCACCTACTTCGTCCTAACATAAGGGAGTTCTGCACTTTCTACCATACAAAGCTTCATATGGAGGCATCCCAATGCTTGATTGGTAGCTGTTGTTATAAGCAAACTCAATCAAAGGCAAGTGTGTATCCCAACTACCTTCAAATTCAATCACACAAGCCCGTAGCATATCCTCCAGTATCTGAATAACCCTCTCAGACTGGCCATCTGTCTGTGGTGGAATGCCGTGCTAAAGTTCAATCTAGTTCTTAGGGCTCTCTGAAGACTACCCCAGAATCTAGAAGTGAACCTAGGATCTCTGTCAGACACAATTGATACTGGCACTCCATGCAATTTGACAATCTCATATATGTACAATCTGGCCAATCTTTCTAGGCTATAGTCCATCCGAATTGGCAAAAAGTGAGCAGACTTGGTCAATCTGTCAATTATGACCTATACTGCATCTTGACTATTATGTGTCCTCGGGAGTCTCATCACAACATCCATAGTTATCTGTTCCCTTACAATGTTTCATAGGGTGCCACTCGTATGCTAGCTTGACACTTATTAATGTATACAAATTCTGTTAGTGGGATGTATCTGTCCCATCTCCTCTCGGATTCAATGACACAAGTTCTCGATATATTCTTGAGGGCTTATCACCTTTTACAGGTTATTTTTATCATTTCATTTCATTATTTATAGGAACTCAATGAGTTTCCGAATTCACCTGAATCACTTGTTTCAATTGTCCATCTGTCTGAAGATGATACGTTGTACTGATATCTCTAAGCTTATAGCAATTACTGGGGTACAGGTAATTCACATTAATGTAACTGAGTCACTGACTCTAGCTACCTTACAAGTGTAGTCGTTTGATAGACTAGTTCTGAAGTCTTAAATTTCTGACTAAAATTTTCATATTTATTTCCAGTACTAGTACTCTATTCGGGTGCAACTGTATCAATTTATAGATTACTTACAAATATTCTTAATTTATCAGATCACGAGGAAGTACGTAGCTCTACACAATAATCCCGTGACGATCTTAAATCAGAGCTTACAATACAAACATCGAGAACATTATATAGTCACTACGTTATAACCTCATGGACTAGGTTTTCTAACATCTTATCTTTCTCGAATCCACTAATATCCCAAACCGATTCTGATTACAATTTCCCTTGACAATTACTAACAGTAACATCTTTGCCCTCATCTAGAGTAATTCTATTACTGTAACTTACTTTTAGGTCCTCTTGCCTTACATTAAGTAGGCTTGCCAATTAGCTTTATAGTTTATGGTATGTTAGAAAATACTTTTAGCTAGCAATTCTTCCAAGATTAATGTCAATCATACTTGTTATTGTAGTTTTGATTCTAAAAGACTAGTCACTAACGATCAAATTTATTCCCTTGAAAGGAATAGCAACAAAACATATAGTTCTAATACTAACACACAACTAAGTAGTCTTTGGGATCAAATAATAACTAATTGTTTCTTTCAAAAATTAAGAACTTACCAGCAGCTACATCCAAGCTTCGCTCTTTCTCCTTGGCGCATAGTGGACGCCTCGATCGTGCGCTACTATATTCGGGTTGATTCATCGTGTTATAGTGGTGAGGAGTACCAACTCTATTTCTATCTTGACTCGATCGACGGTCCGTGGAAATCCGGAGAGCGATCGAGGTGGTTTAGTACAATCTTTAGCAAAGTGTCCAAGTTTTCCACAATTGTAGAATGCTCAATACGCCTTAAAGCATATACCACCATGATATTTTCCAAAAGTTTCACATCATGGAAGGGTAGGAACTTCTAGTTGTTCGACGATGGACCTTGATGGTCTCTGTCTTACTGATCCACCTCTATCATATCCCTGAGCTCGGGGTTCCTCAAATTCTTTTCTCTTTCTCAAATTACTGTTTCGAGCTCTGACCCATAGGTTTCTCCCTCTTTTCCATTTCACACTGCCCTTGTGGGGGTTGGGTCTGTACTTGGGCTTGGGCTGACAGATTATCAGCCATTTGTTGGAAGAAAGTGGCCATTTGCTGGGCCATTTGTGTAGTAATTTGTACCGATAAAACTAGTACAGTCAGGCCTTCGACATTTTGTGGAGCTGGGGCCTCAACTTGTTCTTCTGCCATCACAGACTGTTCTATTGTCTCATTCTTCTCTTCCATATCTTTTCACAAGATTTTCTATTCCTGTACAACCAACATAAGGAGATTCCTCTCCATTAGTTCACATTTATGATGTAAATGTACTATATGTATTAAACATTTGAGAAGTTGTAGTTACCGACAAAAAGAATTCAAATTCACAGTTCGAAATTTACTTTAAAACCATTGCTCTGATACCACTAAAACATGTCACACCCTACCCCTCTGTAAGGCATAACATGATCCCGTAGTATACCTAATGAATTACCAACTCCGTCTACTGATAACCCATTAAATACACTACAAGGGATTTTCAAAACTTTTCTTACTTCTTTTACAGTGGTGAGCACTATTTACAGGTGTTAAAAACCTTTTGAATCAAGTGATAAACCGACACATTTGACTTAATTGGAGTTTCTCAGAAAATTTTGGCAGAGTGCCATCTGTATTTTGGATAAAACAGTTCTTCAGAAAACCTGTAAAAAGCACTTCAATATGTATTTGCAAATCTCAACTCCAATATATTTCTCAACACAACATATTTCTCAATTCAAATCCATAGTGATTTTTCAAAGACTGAGATACAAGAAATATAATACAAAACTATTTAAGTAAATGAAATCTCGATTTACATTCACGATAATTTACATTTAATTACATACCAAAATATTTTACAAGAGTTTCTATACAATCGCTCAAATAATTTACATACATATTATTACATGCTTACATCAAAACCTATGTACATGGGTATATCTATGATATACCCGAGTCGATCTGAATGTATCCTCAAAGCAACTTAATCATCGCTCTATGCTCTTCTTACTCACGATAAAGATACAAAGCTATCATTGAGTGGTGAACTGGGTGCACAACTATAATTTAAAACATAGTACAATATACATTGACAAATTTTACAAGAAATAATTTGAGAATCAATCTCGATCAAATTTCACAACTCAAAATATTCATTGCCAATAATGTAAATCATTTGTATAAATAACTTGGAGCACAAAATTCAATTTATCAAATCTTGACTATCCATTTAAGTAATTCCAACAAAATCAATTATACATAAACCATAACTAAAAATCACCATTCCTTACCACTCAAAAGCCATTCTCAGATCTCAAAATCATTTTGTATCTCAAAAATCATACTGTATCTCAAAAGTCATTATGCATCTCAAAAACCATGTTGTATCTCAAAAATCAATCTTTATCTCACTAACTATGCAAGACTAATCTGAAAGGGCCATATTCGATGTGATTCTAACTCCCTATGGTCGGGAGGTCGACCGATTCTAACTCCCTATGGTCGGGAGGTCGAATCATCGCACGCACCATCACAATAATGAATCTTCCGCAAGGGCCATAACGATAAAATAAACTTAGATCTAACCTCAAATCGAGGAAAATCTAAGCCTGTGCACGCACTCATGGTAATCAAAACACAACTAACTCCATTGTCTTCTCAACAAATGAGAGAGACTGTAATAACCTAGTCAAGCATCTATAGTGAGATATAAAACAATATCACAATCCATTTAGTGAGCATAAATCACAATACAATTCGATTCAAAGTCAATTTCAATATCCAATAAAGTTTTATGCTCATCACAATTCAAATCATACAATTGCATTTTTCCATGAAAATTGCCATCACAATTCAAAACATGTTCTATCACAATTTTCCAAAACATAATTTGTTCAATCCATAACAATGCTTAATACTTGTGGAAATACCATTTCACAAAGCTGAATTCATACATACTATAACAATTTCAATAATCATTGAATTAAATCCAATGCTTGGTAAACATAATTCATAAGAAAAATATATCATTTAATCATATGAAATATTCAAAACAAAATCAGTTAAAAACTAGTTGTGCACAAACCTCTGATGATCGTTTCACGATCCGACTCGATGTTTCCTTCCTTTTCTGAGTCCTTGTTAATCGAGAAACACAATTTGAAGTGTTTCAAGACTAAATTAAACCGTCTCTATCGATGGTGTTTGGTAAATAATGCACTGAACTCAATTATTCACTTAATCACCTAATATACCGACCCTCATTGCGTTTTAGGTAAATTAGGTTTTAGTGTCGTTAATATGTCACATTCGATAGGGTTTTAGGTTTGGTACGTTTTACCAAAGTCATTTCCTTGTTTAGTGCATTTTAATGCAAATTGCTGGATTCCGGAACACTGGTTTGACCTAACCGGACGATCTAGTTCCTCGGTTTTGGGTCTCGGTCGAAACTACAAACTTGTAGATCTAGGTCTTATTGCATGCGGTGCAAAATTTCAGGTCAATCCGAATTAAGTAGACCAAGTTATGGTCATTACACTATTGCTGGTCAAGTGGTACCATTTTAGGTCAATTTTAGGTCAAATTGGTCAATTCTGGATCGGCCAGTTTTGGACCTGAACTTGTGCAAGTTGTTTGACTTGCTTATGGTCATTTGTGGGCTTTGGTGTCTTCATAAGACTTGTAGGTATGGGTCTTAACTATTCTTGGTCAAAATTTCAGGTCAATTGGACCTGGTTTGAGTGAGTTATGGCCTAAACACTCACTGCTGCCCAATTGGTCATTTTTCAGGTCCTAATTGCACCTAATCCGAATTGGTCATTTTTTTAGGTCACCTTGCAAGCAGAATTTTGGCATGGTTTCTCAATGAAAGTTGGCACATTTTGTGCCTAGTTTCACCTCAAATTGGTCTCATACCAATTGAGGTTACACATTCAAGGTTATAGGCTAAAATATACACTGCCCTCAATATGCATTTCACACCCCAACTTCAAACACACACTTACCTTTGCCATTTGTTTACTTACCTACCAAACTGTTTTGGCACATTACCAAAAGCATTTTCTACATTACATTAGCATTATTTTGGGCAGATTCCAATCACCCTCAACACACCAAATATCATTCACAATTACAATTTCTAAGTACCATTACAAACACACCTAAACATTACAAACTTTACATACACTTTACAATGTTAATTTACATACATATCATCAATCCTTCTAGGTCAATATTCTGCCCACACTTCCTTCAATATATACCATTACTCAAGTGTCCACAAGCTGCCACAAACCATTCTTCAACATCACATTGCCGTCCCATATACCAATTCCCATCAAGTGCATAATTCACCATATAAACATGAAATAATTCACTAAGTTACTAAATCACCATGATTAACATTATTTCTCATCAATTATATGCACAAATACCTCATCAAAAACGTGACTCATGGCTGTCCAAAATGAAAACAACAATAACCCTTCAAACTCAAAATTTTCCTTCACCAATCTAACACCCATAACATGAACATAAACTTTAACAAAGAATTTCTCAAAAATGCAAACTTACCTTTAATTGTAACTTGCTAAACCTTCACCAAACTTCTCAAAATTGGTATCAATATCTTCCTTGTGGTGTGTAGACCATTTTTTGTGAAGGAACTTAAAGGATTGGAGTTGAAAATGGGAGGTTAAGAGAGCTTGCATGAAAAATGGCCATGGTTTTTTTTCATTTCCTCTCAATTCGGCAACTTTGGTTGTTTTGGAGAAGATGACTATTTCTGCTGGTTTAGTGGAGTTACAGCTACCCTATTATGTATTTAATTTATGCATTAGTGGTCCACTCACAAATTTAATCATTTTATAAACTTAACTCCCACTTATTCCACATTTAACCCATGATTTTAGCTATTTACTTTAGGTACCACTAAACTAATTTTTCATTTTATTTTCTAAGTGTAATATTATTTATTTTTAATGGACATTTAGGTCAAAAGACAATTCGGGATGTCAAATGACCATAATGCCCCTGTTCTGGTTACGTTCCCGATTTTTCGGTAACACCGGGTTTTGTCTGTTTTTCGATTTCTCACTTTTCTTTGTACTAATTATTTAATTTCTCCTTGATATTTCTAATGATATTTATACTTCAATAAGGTTCTATTTAAGTCCTAAAAATGTTTTTCAGGGTTCCCCGCAGTCCAGGGCTAGTCAACGGTCCACGCCGTGACTTCCCGGTGCGGTCACCCATCGCTAGGTTTCCCGGCTCGCTTAACTTGATCACATTTCTTTGCTATTATTTTTCCTTTGTTTTTCTTGTATTTTCTTTTCTTGTATTTCATTATTTTATGTCTCCTCACTCATATTGAGGTACGGTTCTAGGCATCCTAGCTGTCCGGACAACACTGGTCACCGGAGCAGCAGAACGCATTACCGAACTTTGGGGTGTTACAAAGGGCTCACCAAATATACATTAATTTATTTAATTTCTTCACAAATCAACTCACCCAAAGCTCAAAACAAGATCTAATGAAAGAAAATGGGGAGATTAAGCACTAACCTTAATTCAAGAACTTCCCAAGCTTGTGAAACTTCAAAATTTTCCTTTCTTTTTGCTGCCTATAGCTTTCCCATGAGGTGAGGACCAATTTTAATGAAGGAACTCTTGAGTTTTAAGTGGAAAATGATGAGTTTGGTGAGCTTGCATGGAACTCATCCATGGAGGAAAGGAAGAGCTCCATTTTGGCCATTTGAGAGAATTGGAGAAGATGAAGTGAGTTAGTGGATTGTTCCTTGTCATCTTATGTATTTTATATGCCCACTAACTTAGGTTTATTATTATTATAATTCAAAGTTTCAATATTTGCAAATTAATCCCCCACTTTTTCCTTTAATTGCTTTTCATATTTAATTTCTTATTTTCATGAAATTTTAAAATTTAATACCACTTATTTTTAATGGAAATTTAATTCAAAAGTCAACTCTAGGTGTCAATTGACCAAAATACCCCACTTCGGGTTATATTCCCGATTTTTTCGGTAACACCGATTTTTGTCTGTTTCTCGATTTTTCGTTTTTCTTTGTACTAATTTATTAATTTTTCTTTGATATTTCTAGTGTCAATTACATTTCAATAAACCTTTATTTATGTCTCAAAATTAGATTCAGAGGGTTCCTCAGCCCGAGGCTCAAGAACGGCCTTCCCAAAGGCTGATCACCCATCATTGTGGTGCCATTGCTTAACTTAGCTTCATTTTCTCTCTTTCATTTTTTTTTGATTTTTCTTTTATTTTCTTTTTATTTATTTCATCATTATATGTCTGTTCACTATCACCGAAGTGTAGTTCCAGACATACTGACTTGCCTAGACTATTATTTGACTACTGGAGCAATGGAACGTACAAAATATGTACTGTGGGGATGTTACATGTTTGTTCCCAAGTTATTTATATGAGAAATAAATAAGATGGAATGGTGAGTCTTATGTCATATGACAAACATGATAGGCACTTATACATGATAAGTAGGTCGAATGAGTGGCACTTATGACAAGCACATGGAGTTTACTCTTGTCAATGTATTGTCATAAATCATATCAATGCATATAATCTTTAGACCTGAGATAGCACAGTTATCTTGTATATAGGTGGTTTGAGTTTGATACTGCTTTCATACTTGTACTGTGTATGGGTATATGGGCATGTGTTCGCTCCTGCTAGTTACATGTGGAGGTAGGTGTTGATCAAGATGGAATTTGTTCCTCTAAGTAAATAGAGATAAAATCCTATGTTCATTTAATTGTTCTTGATGTTTCAAGTTCCTTGCCAGGACAGATAGATTTAATCAGAAAAGTGTTTCTGATGAGAAAATCTTTTTAATCAAGAACTGGAATTAAAAGAGAATATAATATTCATAGCAAATGGGGTTTAACATAAACCATGACTCCAGCTTGAGTTGGGATTTTGTAACAGAGAGATTCTAGTGCATAGAAACATATGATTATAGGTTCATTTAAGGTAAACCTTATTACTAATTGGGTGGCCATGGCATGCTATGCTAGGTGTTAACCATGGGCTATGAGATGCATAAAGTGGTTTAGAGAAATCATTTATGGTAAGAAAGAGTTCTGATGATATTAAGAGTTGATATCATATCTCATTGCCAATTGGTGATGAGCCTAGTAAGTCACACATATACTGTAACACCCCTATTTGTATAGCCTGGTATATTTCACTGTTCCGGCGATCGGTGTCGGTCCGGACAATTAATGGGATTAGGGCCACACTTAAGACAATTTGAGAAGTCATAAACACAAATAATTAGTAATGTTTAATTAGTTAACTATAAACAAGAAAAACAGAACATAAGAAGTTAAACAAGCCGAGAGTCACAGCGATGGGTGACCTCCTGAACGATCACAAGTCATTTTAAACTCAAATTTCAACCGTAAAGTGACGCTGCGGTCCCTAGGACCCTTATGAACACAAAGTGGAAAAGAGAAAATCACGAAAAAGAATCATAAGTCACCAAATAATTAGGTCGTGAGCTAGAAGAAATATTGGATTATTTGCAAACCGGATGAACTGAGGGGCAATTTGGTCAATTGACCCCGAGAGTCGACTCGACCTAATCACAAATAAAATTGGAGAAAAGAAAATTTCAGAATCGAGAATTAAATTAAAGAACTAATAGAAAAAAAATAAATAGAAAAAAAAAGAAAGAAGATGGAAAAGTCAAAGGTGATGACATCATGCATGATGCCATAAAGGATTAATTAATTTATTTTATTAATTTGGGATTTTTGGTCTTCAAAAAGGGGATAAGATTAAAGAAACAAAAAAAAAAAATTAGAATTGTCTTCTTCCTTTCCCTTGGTTGCCGCCCCACTTCCTCCATGAATCTCCATGGAATTTTCTTCCTTTAAGCTTACACTTAAGCTTAATTCTCTTCACTTAACCTTCATAACTCCCTTAAATACCTCACTAAAACTTGTAATCTCAACTTAGGAAGAAGAGTATAAGAAGAAAGAAGGGCTAAAGCTAGAGATTTGAAGCTTTAAGTTAAGGTTAGTATGTTAACTCCTTATTTTTCCATTTAAATGCATAATTAGTGTTTGAAATGAGCTTAGAACTTGATTAAATGAAACAAATATGGGGGAAGGACCCATGCTGAAATTTCGGCCTGGTTGAAGGGAGCATGAATTAAATGAGTTAGAATGAGTTTAAAAGTCTTAATTAGTTGAATGATTAGCATTAAAACCATTAAATGTAGTTAAAGGCATGAGATGAATGAGTTAGGGTTTGTGAACCAAATTTTGGAGAAATGCATAAATGATGACTTTGGTCTATTGTGAGATTAAAAATGGTCAATAATGACCAAAAGAGATGTGTGGAAATTGTGAGAATGGAAGTTAAATTCGTAGGTCAAATGGTCATGCTGCTGGCAGCATGACCAAGCCAACTTTGAAGGACCAAAACGGAAATTTTACAAGTCCAATTGATATGCCACCAATTGGAGATGAAAATAGACATAAAATGACACAATTTTCATTAAGGAACCATGCCCAAAAACTTACCAAAACTTGGTGAACCAATTGACCAAAGTGAAATGAGAGCAGGCTGCCACAGCACCAAACTGACCAAATGAACAGTAACTGTTAAATTGGTCATAACTCGAGCTAGACAGGTCAAATTGACCTGAACTTTTACCAGTGATTAGATCACATATACACCTAAAACTTTCATGAAGAACACAAACCCAAATTATGCCATTAACCCATTCAAATTATTGAGCAAAGTTGTGTTACGGTACCTGCAAAATTGCAGAATGGCTATTTGAGCAGTAATGTTTGAATGGCTATAACTCTCTCTAGAAAACTCGGATTTAGGTGATTCTTAAACCGATGGAAACCTAAGAAATAGTAGAACATTTCATATGAAGAAATTTAGACCAAATTATGAACTTAACTTAATCAAATTACTGAACAAAGTTGGATAAAAAATCTGCCAGAACCAAAATACCAGTATGAACAGTGCACGTGCACAGTAATTGTATTTTGGCTATAACTTGAGCTACAAAACTCCAATTGGGGTGATTCAAAAATGAGAATACACTTAAGACAATAAAGAACATTTTCTATGAAGGAAGGTTTGCCAAATTCTAACAGTAGATTGACCAATGGAATAGTGCAACTTTAGAGCACCAAAACCGAAAAATTGCAATTTTGCCAAAATGACCTAAGCTTTGAGAAAATGACCAAAACCAACAAGTTTAATGACCAAAATGTGGTATGTGGGTGAAGTTGGAGTTCCCATACCTATTAATCCTTAAAAAGTCAACAATTTGACTTGAATAGTGTACTAAATAGTAACCCGATACACAAAAACTTTGAGAACGTCGAATTTAACGCAATAGAGCTAGTTAAAATGAAGTGAAATTTATTTTTGGATTTATGTTATGTTAGGGTACTGAAACACTGTGGAAGCCCTTAAAGACTGAGTCAAGGCCTAGAGGCGACTCCAGTCAGGTTTGTGCACAATAAATTTATGTAATTGTTTTCCAATTGAAAATTTGAATTGCTATACTTTATGAAGTCGCTGTGTTATTTATGAATTGTGTTGCCACTTTGTGACTACAAAAATGACTTTGAAAATTGTTTGGGATCTCTCATAAATTATTGAAAATAATTGTTTTAAATTGATTTTGGATTCACACTTAACATGACAGTATCACATTTCCTCCTCCATTTATGGGGTTGAGATCGTTTATTTTCCTCCCTCTCTGGCTTGCCAGTTGAGGTTGTAGATCGGATGAGTACTCATTAGCTAGCTAGCCACCTCCCTCATTGATTTCGATTAATGGGTTTGTAGATTGCTTTGTCGTGGTGTACAACACGGCATTGATCGGAAATTTTGTGTCATGACTTAAGTTGTGTATGACTTTGGCAACACTGTGATTATGAAATTGTTTGACTAAACTGTGTTTAATGGATTATTTGTCATTATGGACTTTGATATTTGCAAAATGTGACTGACAAATAATTAAATTGTGTTTGGCAATGAATGATTTATTTATTATATTTTAAATTTTTATTGTGCACCACTGAGTATTTTTATACTCAGCGATAGCTTATTTTGCTGTCGCAGATAAGAGCAAGGAGAAAGCAAGAGAGTGAGTCATTAAATCGATGACTACTCTGATCATTTTGTACAGGTATTATTTTATACCCTTGTAGATAATCTTGATGTAAATATAAAAATGTTGTATGTATCAATGTAGTTGAGCAGTTGTAAATAAATTGTAATAATATTATTTTGGATTTTTTTCTGTAAATTTAATATTTGTACATATGGATTTTCTACTTTATGCTTGGTGAATGGAAATATTAAATATTTTGAGATGAGAAAACTTGATTTGTATTGTGAAATTATTTTGAAGTGCATTGAATTGAGATGATTGAGTTATTGAAGGTTGGGAGTTGTGAAATATTTTTGGAAGTGCTTTTTACAGGTCTTTGAAGAACTGGTTTCTCAAAATACAGAGGAAACTCTGTCAAAATTTTTATAAAATTTGCGGCAAAATTAAAATGGACAAAAATTTTTACTAGTATTTAAACTTTGAATAAATGGTTTTTAATTCCTACCAAAATGCTCACCACTTCCAAAATGTAAGAAAATTGTTTTAAAATCCCTTGTAGGGTACTTAATGAGTTATCGGTAGGTGAAGTTCGGTAGTTCATTAAGTATTCTACGGGATCATGTTATGCTTTACGGAGGGGTAAGGTGTGACATGTTTTAGTGGTATCAGAGCATGGTTTTTCAATAAATTTTGACTATTTTTATGAACATTTTATTGACAAGTACAACTGTTCAAGTGTCTTTAATTGATACATATGACATATTTACATCATGAATATGCACTAACGGAGGTCAACCTCCTTGTGTTTGATCTCAGGAAGTAGAAAATTGTGAAAAATGGAATGGAAGGAGGAGATCATTCCGAAGAACAATCTGTTGAGGCTGAGGTTCAAGGGGAAGCCCGACCTCGAGCGTGAGTAGGTCACCACTCCAGCTCTGCTCCAAAGACCGCAGCTCTGCTCAATTTATGCGCAGATGGTCGCCTTCTTTCAAAGAAATGGCGGGTAATGTGCCACCTCAAGCTCGGATGCGATGCAGTAGCACAACCACAAATTTCACCTCAGTATGAAAAATTGATGAAATTTGTGGCCACTGAGTTTAAAGGCAATTGTGGATCCACCGGAGGCGAAATGTGGTTGGAAAGAATGGAACGAGTTTTGTAAAGTCGCAATGTACGGAAGAGTGAAGTTTGAGTATTCGTTTCCTTGTTGCAAGGGGATGCGTTTGAATGGTGGAAGACCATCCCCACCGCTAAACCACTGTCGACATGGAAAGACTTTTGAGGGAGTTCAGGCAAATGGGGTCCCTATGCATATGTGGACATGAAGTTGCAAGAATTCTTGAGTTGGAAACAAGGGAACCGAATCAGAAAGCGTAATATGAGAGACATTTCTCAAGGATAAGCAACTATTCTGGAAGCTTAGTCTCCACCCTGCAGACGGATGCAAGAGGTTTGAGTCCGGGCTAAGGCAGAGTCTGAGAATGCAAGTTGTGGGTTTCAGACATCAGAATTTTGCTGAATTGATCTCACAAGCCTTGGAATTAGAAAGTGTTATGGAAAGTCAATCATTATATTATTTCTGTGTATATTCTGTATTCTGTATTCCTATTTAGGATTTCTTATTTAGGATTTCTTCCTAATTAGTATAACACAATTATAGGAATCAATTGTATATAAATACCCATGTACAGATTAATTGAAATATATGAGAATCATCTCTTTCTACATGGTATCAGAGCAGGTCATCTATCTAGGGTGATTATTTTCTCTCACCACCCAGCTCAGGAGAGACCTTGGCCGACCTACTGCTTCGACCGATCAACATTGCTAGCGTCGCCTCAATCCCCTCATTCCACCACTGTGTGCTGTTGCTTGATCCAGTACACCATTAAAGGACTTCTGAGGTTTGGCTCTCAAATCCTATTTCGGTATTTGCTTGATTTATGATTTTGGATTATTTTGTTGCTGTCAGCACTTTGGATTAGCGTTTCGGTTAGTTTTCTTTGTCTCAACAAATGGCAGACAATAAGAATGTTATTTCTGATGTGATTCCAATGATGACTAAGATCACGGAACACAAACTTAATGGTTCGAATTATCTGGAGTGGAGTAAGACTGTTAGGGTCTATTTGCGTAGCATTGATAAGGATGATCACCTTACTAAAGATCCACCTACTGATGATACACAACAAACTTGGCTAAGGGAGGATGCTCGATTGTTTTTGCAGCTTCGGAACTCGATTCACAGTGAGGTAATTAGTTTAATTAATCACTGTGAATTTGTTAAGGAATTGATGGATTACTTAGATTTTCTGTATTCTGGTAAAGGGAATATCTCCCGTATTTATGATGTTTGTAAGGCATTCTACCGTGCTGAGAAAGAGAATAAGTCTCTCACGGCTTATTTTATGGATTTTAAACGGGTATATGAGGAACTTAATGTATTGTTGCCTTTTTAGTTCTGATGTGAAAGTTCAGCAGGCCCAACGGGAGCAACTGGCTGTTATGAGTTTTCTTGCAGGCCTTCCTTCAGAGTATGAGACTGCTAAATCTCAGATTCTTTCCAGTTCTGAGATTTCCTCTTTGCATGAAACATTCACACGGGTCCTTCGTACAGAGAGTACCCAATCTTCACAGCCTGCCAGTAGTGCTCTTATTAGCCGTAATCCAAATGGACAACAGGGTAATAGAAGAGGAAGTAGAGGAGGAATTACAGCAATGTATAATCAGCGTAATGGAGAGGCTAGTTCTAATCAGGACTCAAGAGGAGTCATTTGTTATTATTGTCATGAGCCTGGCCATACAAAATATAATCGTCCGCAGGTTACTAAATTGGATCCAAAGTCTCTCAAATGTGTCTTCCTTGGGTACTCCCGGATCCAAAAAGGGTACCGTTGTTTCTCTCCTACTCTTAATCGTTATCTTGTTTCTGCAGATGTCACATTTTTTGAGTCCACTCCATTTTTTTCTCAATCATCTGTGTATGAGAGTCAGGGGGAGGAAGATGATATCTTAATATATACTGTCCAACCAATGTCTAGTCCTCTCTCACAGCCTATTTCTTCCGTCTCTAAACCTACTCGGCCTCCCGTTGTTCATGTTTATTCCAGGAGATTGGAGATTCCTGACTCAGATCCTCCACCAGCTACTTCGTTGGGAGATCCTGTACCTCATACTGATCATGATTCTGATCTAGACTTACCCATTGTTCTTCGTAAAGGTAAACGTTCGTGTACTTACCCTATCTCTTCTTTTGTTTCTTATAATCAATTGTCTTCTTGTTCTCGGTGTTTTGTTACTTCTTTAGACTCTATTCCCATCCCTAATACTGTTGGTGAGGCACTGTCTCATCCTGGCTAGTGTGCTGCTATGAAAGAGGAAATGGAGGCTTTAGATGCTAATGGTACATGGGAATCATGCCTTTGCCCACTGGTAAGAAAGCTATTGGTTGCAAATGGGTATTTACAGTAAAGGTAAATCCTGATGGTTCTGTGGCTAGATTAAAAGCACGCCTTGTAGCAAAAGGATATGCTCAGACATATGGGGTTGATTACTCTGACACTTTTTCTCCTGTAGCTAAACTTACTTCTGTTCGCTTGTTTATCTCTTTAGCAGCTACATATGACTGGCCTCTGCACCAATTGGATATCAAGAATGCTTTCCTTCATGGTGATCTTCAGGAGGAGGTGTATATGGAGCAACCACCTGGGTTTGTTGCTCAGGGGGAGTTGGGTAAAGTTTGTAGGCTTCAGAAGTCTCTTTATAGCTTGAAACAAAGTCCTAGGGCCTGGTTTGGGAGATTCAAGTGAGCAAGCGACAGAATTTGGTATGCAAAAGAGTAAGTGTGATCACTCAAGATTTTATAAGCAACTGAGGTGGTCTAATTCTCCCAGTAGTCTATGTGGATGACATTATCATCACCGGGAGTGACTCTGCAGTATTTCATCTCTTAAAACCTTCCTCCAAACCAGTTTCTGACCAAAGACTTGGGATTATTAAAGTATTTTTGGGTATTGAAGTTATGAGAAGTAAGAAGGGTATTTTCTTGTCTCAAAGAAAATATGTCCTTGATCTATTGACAAAGACAGAAAATTAGGTGCTAAGCCTTGTAGTGCACCAATGACTCCAAATATACAAATCATAGCGAGGATAGTGAGTTGTTTGAAGATCCAGAGAGATACAAGAGATTGGTAGGAAAATTGAACTACCTTATCGTCACTCGTCCCGACATTACTTATGCCGTTAGTGTGGTAAGTCGCTTTATGTCTTCCCAACCGTTGCTCATTGGGAAGCCTTAGGACAAATCTTGTGCTATCCAAGGAGCTCCAGGAAGAGGTTTGTTATATGGTAATCATGGGCATTTGAATGTTGAATGTTTTTCGATGCCGATCGGCTGGATCTAAGGTTGATAGGAGGTCAACTCTGGATATTGCGTTTTTGTTGGAGGAAATTTGGTGTCTTGGAAAAGCAAGAAGCGAGTGTAGTTTCTCGATCTAGTGTGAATCCGAATACAGAGCCATGGCACAATCAAGATGTGAGGTAATGTGGATATTTCAATTACTAGATGAGACAGTTTTAAGACCCCACTGCGAAATTGTGGTGTGATAATCAAGTGCTCTCCATATTGCTTCTAATCCGGTATTTCATGAGCGGACCAAACATATTGAGATTGATTGTCACTTTGTTCGTGAAAAGATTCAACAACAGATCATCTCAACAGACATATCAAACCGGAGAGCGGTTAGGAGATATTTTCACAAAAGCTCAATGGAGCTAGGATTGACTACATTTGTAACAAGTTGGGCATGATTAACATCTATGCTCCAACTTGAGGGGGAGTGTTATGGAAAGTCAATCATTATATTATTTCTGTGTATATTCTGTATTCTGTATTCCTATTTAGGATTTCTTATTTAGGATTTCTTCCTAATTAGTATAACACAATTATAGGAATCAATTGTATATAAATACCCATGTACAGATTAATTGAAATATATGAGAATCATCTCTTTCTACAAAGGATAGAATTCGAAGGGGCAGTGAAGAAGGGTTCACAAGAGAAAGAGAAGGCTGAAAAGACTACTGGATAAGCATTTGAAAGTGGTTCTAGCAAGAGGAAACAGTTTGGGCGATTTAGGTCCCGTAGAGGCAGAGGCAGATTTTCTGGCCAAAGACCACCTCGGTCTGGTCAGCCGACCCTACAAGCTTCTCGAGGATCTCTATCAGTACGACAGTGTGAAACGTGTGGTAGAACTCATGGTGGGGTTTGTTTCAAGGCTACTGGTGCATGTTTTAACTGTGGAGGGAGCGGACATTTCGCTAAGGATTGCACTAGTCCGCGCTAGTCAGGACCTCCTGCTGCATCTGAGGGATCAGCCCAAGTCTCTGCACCTAGAGGGTCACAGTCAGCTGCTAGAGGTAGAGGCAGAGGTAGGGGCCCTGGTAACACTCCTGGAAGTCAAAGCACTGTTAACGATCGGTATCCATGGCGCACTGCCAGAGTGTATACCATGCGTCAGAGGGAGGAAGCTGAAACATCAGATGTTGTAGCTGGTAATTTCTCCATCCTTGACCAAGATGTGCATGTGTTATTTGATCCTGGCTCCACACATTCGTATGTTAGTGCTAGTGTGATGTGTTCTACTGCTATTCAGTGTGTACCAATGGACTATGATGTGTTAGTAACTAGTCCATTAGGCCAGGAGGTCAGGGTAAATAGGCTATATAGAGATTGTCCTTTGGTGATCCAAGGACATATTTTCCTGTCAGACTTAATTGAAATGCCCTTCAGATTATGACATTATCTTGGGCATGGATTGGTTAGCCGTGCATCACGCCATGATTGATCAGAGATCAAGATAGTCACTTTTGGTCTCCTCGGTATGGTGATGTAATAATACATGGGGAGAGACGATTATTACCTTCAAACATCATTTCACCAGACCGCGTAAAAATGATTAGGAAAGGGTGTGAGGCGTACTTGGCACATGTGATAGACACCCAAGTGGGGAGTCCAAAGATCGAGGACATTCCTATCAGATGTGACTTTCCGGATGTGTTTCTGATGAATTGCCGGATTACCTCCGAGAGAGAAGTGCAGTTTGAAATTGATGTTATGCAGTGTGGACCCAATCTCCATAACACCATACGTAATGGCACCCGCACTGAAGGAGTTGAAAGTGCAATTGCAAGAATTGCTTGATAAGGGCTTTATCCGCCTAGTGTGTCACCTTGGGAGTGCGGTATTGTTTGTTAAGAAGAAGGATGGCACTCTCCGGTTATGCATTGACTATCGGCGATTGAATAAGATGACAATAAAGAATGATACCCATTGCCCCGCATTGATGACTTGTTTGATCGGTTGAGGGTGCAATATGTTCTCCAAAATTGACCGAGATCGAGTTATTATCACCGAAAGTACAAGAGCAAAGTATTTCTAAATCGCCTTGTAACCCGCTATGGCCATTATGAGTTCTTGGTCATGCCATTCGGGTTAACTAATGCTCCGGCTGCTTTTATGGATCTGATGAACACTATCTTCAGACCATACCTCGACCAGTTTGTTGTGGTATTTATCGATGATATATTGGTCTATTCGAGGAATGCAGAAAAGCATGATAGACATCTGCGGATTGTACTACAGACTTTGAGGGAGAAACAGTTATACGCCAAATTGTCAAAATGTGAATTTTGGCTGAAGGAGATATCTTTTTTGGGGCATGTAGTATCAGCAGAGGGTATTAAGGTAGATCCTAGCAAGATAGAAGCTGTCCTTAATTGGAAGCCACCCAGAAATGTCACAGAGATTCGTAGTTTTCTGGGGTTAGCTGGATACTACCGTCGATTTGTGAAGGGATTCTCTATGTTGGCATCTCCATTGACCAAGCTGCTTAGAAAAGATGTGAAATTTCAGTGGACGGACAAATGCCAGCAAAGTTTTGATGAATTGAAAAGATGTTTGACTGAGGCTCCAGTCCTGACTTTACCCACACCGGGAAAGAATACACAGTTTACAGCGATGCTTCTCACAATGGGTTAGGCTGTGTGTTGATGCAAGACCGAAATGTCATTTCCTATGCATCACGCCAGCTAAAACCGCATGAAAGGAATTATCCGACACATGACTTGGAGCTTGCAGCTATTGTGTTTGCTCTTAAGATCTGGAGGCATTATTTGTATGGGGAGAAGTGCTATATCTACACAAATCATAAGAGTTTGAAGTATTTGGGCACCCAAAAAGAGTTGAATTTGAGACAGAGGAGGTGGTTAGAGTTGATAAAAGACTATGATTATCTGATAGACTATCAGCCAGGGAAAGCTAACATTGTGGCTGACACCCTAAGTCGCAAGACTATGGCAAGTCTACAAGTTACTCCTTTGTCTTTGGTACATGAGTTGAGATCATTACATGCCAGTTTAGAGATTAATGATGAGGGGCAGACAGTAGTTGCATGGCATGTACAACCAGTGTTAATTGATCAAATCAGAATGGCTGCTCAGAATGATGAAAAGTATCAGAAGCTGTTGGAAGAAGTCAGACAGGGCAAGAAACCAGAGTTCTCAATCAGAGATGATGGTTTACTGCTACACCAGGGCAGAATGTGTGTTCCTAATGATGTTAATTTGAGGCAGATCATTTTGAAGGAAGCACATGAGTCTCCTTTTGCTATGCACCCTGGTGGTACAAAAATGTATAGAGGGCTAAAGGAGCATTACTGGTGGATGGGTTTAAAAAGAGACATGGCAGAGTTTGTATCCAAATGCCTGACTTGTCAGCAAGTAAAGGCAGAGCATCAAGTACCAACTGGGTTATTACATCCATTATCAGTGCCAAAATGGAAATGGGAAAGAATAACGATGGATTTTGTGATGGGACTTCCAAAGACACAGAAGGGTCATGATGCAGTATGGGTCATTATTGATAGATTGACTAAGTCTGCTCATTTTCCGCCAAATCAATGGACTACGCTTGATAGATTGGCCAGGTTGTACATCGATGAGATTGTGAGACTTCATGGAGTGCCAATATCCATCGTATCAGACAGAGATCCTAGGTTCACTTCTAGATTCTGGGGTAGTCTTCAAAGAGCCCTAAGAACTAGATTGAACTTCAGTACTGCATTCCATCCACAGATAGATGGCCAGTCTGAGAGAGTAATTCAGATCTTGGAGGACATGCTACGGGCTTGTGTGATTGAGTTTGAGGGTAGTTGGGATACACAATTGCCTTTGATTGAGTTTGCTTATAACAACAGCTATCAATCAAGCATTGGGATGCCTCCATATGAAGCTTTGTATGGCAGAAAATGTAGAACCACATTGTGTTGGGATGACGTGGGTGAAAGAAAAATGATTGGACCTGAAATTGTTCAACAGACTGAAGAGAAAATCAGGGTGATCAGGGGTCGACTTAAAACTGCATCAGACCGTCAAAAGTCCTATGTTGATTTGAAAAGAAGGGATATTGAGTACGCAGTGGGTAAGAAAGTTTTCCTCAAGGTTTCTCCTTGGAAGAGGATTATGAGATTCGGCAGGAAGGGGAAACTAAGTCCTCATTTCATTGGGCCATATGAGGTATTGGAAAGAGTGGGTCCTTTGGCATATCAGTTGGCACTACCTCCAGAGTTGGAGAAGATACATAATGTCTTCCATGTATCCATGTTGAGGAGGTATCGATCAGACCCATCTCATGTACTACCAGTAGAAGAAATTGAAGTGAATCTAGACCTCACATATGAGGAAGAACCCATAAAGATTCTGGCTTATGAGGTGAAGCAGCTACGGAACAAACAGATACCGTTGGTAAAAGTGCTGTGGAACCATCATTCGGGCCAAGAAGCTACTTGGGAACGAGAGGAGGACATGAGGAGACAACACCCACAGCTGTTTAGAGACTGATACCAGGTAAAATTTCGAGACGAAATTTATTTTAAGGGGGGGGGGGGGGGGAGAATTGTAACACCCCTATTTGTATAACCTGGTATATTTCACTCTTCCGGTGACCGGTGTCGGTCCGGACAATTAATGGGATTAGGGCCACACTTAAGATAATTTGAGAAGCCATAAACACAAATAATTAGTAATGTTTAATTAGTTAACTATAAACAAGAAAAACAGAACATAAGAAGTTAAACGAGCCGAGAGTCACAGCGATGGTGACCTCCTCGGGAACGACTGCGAAGTCGTTTTAAACTCAAATTTCGAACCGTAAAAAGTGACGCTGTGTCCTTAGGACCCTTATGAACACAGTGGAAAAGAGAAAATCATGAAAAAGAACTGTTAAGTCAGTCAAATAATTAGGTCAGGGAGCCAGAAGAAATATTGGATTATTTGCAAACCGGGATGAACCGGCGAGGGGCAATTTGGTCAATTGACCCCGAGAGCTGACTCCTGACCTAACTGTCAAATAAAATCGGAGAAAAGAAAATTTCGGAATCGAGAATTAAATTAAAGAACTAATAGAAAAAAATAAATAGAAAAAAAAAGAAAGAAGATGGAAAAGTCAAAGGTGATGACATCATGCATGATGTTATAAAGGATTAATTAATTTATTTTATTAATTTGGGATTTTTGGTCTTCAAAAAGGGGATAAGATTAAAGAAAATAAAACAAAAAAAAAATTAGAATTATCTTCTTCCTTTCGCTTGGTTGCCGCCCCACTTCCTCCATGAATCTCCATGGAATTTTCTTCCTTTAAGCTTACACTTAAGCTTAATTCTCTTCACTTAACCTTCATAACTCCCTTAAATACCTCACTAGAACTTGTAATCTCAACTTAGGAAGAAGAGTATAAGAAGAAAGAAGGGCTAAAGCTAGAGATTTGAAGCTTTAGGTTAAGGTTAGTATGTTAACTCCTTATTTTTCCATTTAAATGCATAATTAGTGTTTGAAATGAGCTTAGAACTTGATTAAATGAAACAAATATGGGGGAAGGACCCATGCTGAAATTTCGGCCTGGTTGAAGGGAGTATGAATTGCATGAATTAAATGAGTTAGAATGAGTTTAAAAGTCTTAATTAGTTGAATGATTAGCATTAAAACCATTAAATGTAGTTAAAGGCATGAGATGAATGAGTTAGGGTTTGAATGTTAGGGTTTGTGAACCAAATTTTAGAGAAATGCATAAATGATGACTTTGGTCTATTGTGAGATGAAAAATGGTCAATAATGACCAAAAGAGATGTGTGGAAATTGTGAGAATGGAAGTTAAATTCGTAGGTCAACTGGTCATGTTGCTGGCAGCATGACCAAGCCAACTTTGAAGGACCAAAACAGAAATTTTACAAGTCCAATTGATATGCCACCAATTGGAGATGAAAATAGACATAAAATGACACATTTTTCATTAAGGAACCATGCCCAAAAACTGACCAAAACTTGGTGAACCAATTGACCAAAGTGAAATGAGAGCAGGCTGCCACTGCACCAAACTGACCAAATGACAGTAACTGTTCAATTAGTCATAACTCGAGCTAGACAGATCAAATTGACCTGAAATTTTACCAGTGATTAGATCACATATAGACCTAAAACTTTCATGAAGAACACAAACTCAAATTATGCCATTAACCCATTCAAATTATTGAGCAAAGTTGTGTTACTGTACCTGCAAAACTGCAGAATGGCCATTTGAGCAGTAATGTTTGAATCGCTATAACTCTTTCTAAAAAACTCGGATTTAGGTGATTCTTGAACCGATGGAAACCTAAGACATATTAGAACATTTCATATGAAGAAAGTTAGACCAAATTATGAACTTTACTTGATCAAATTACTAAATAAAGTTGGATCAAAAATCTGCCAGAACCAAAATACCAGTATAAACAGTGCACGTGAACAGTAATTGTATTTTGGCTATAACTTGAGCTACAAAACTCCAATTGGGGTGATTCAAAAATGAGAATACACTTAAGACAATAAGGAACATTTTCTATGAAGGAAGGTTTGCCAAATTCTAACAGTAGATTGACCAATGGAATAGTGTAACTTCGGAGCACCAAAACCGAAAATTGGCAATTTTGCCAAAATGACCTAAGCTTTGAGAAAATGACCAAAACCAACAAGTTTAATGACCAAAATGTGGTATGTGGGTGAAGTTGGAGTTCCCATACCTATTAATCCTTAAAAAGTCAACAATTTGACTTGAATAGTGTAGTGAATAGTAACCCAAAACACAAAAACTTCGACAACGTTGAATTTAACGCAATAAAGCTAGTTAAAATGAAGTGAAATTTATTTTTGGATTTATGCTAAGTTATGTTACTGAAACACTGTGAAATTGTGTGTTTCAGCTGAAAAAGACTTGGAAGCCCTTAAAGACTGAGTCAAGGCCTAGAGGCGACTCCAGTCAGGTTTGTGCACAATAAATTTATGTAATTGTTTTCCAATTGAAAATTTGAATTGCTATACTTTATGAAGTCGCTGTGTTATTTATGAATTGTGTTGCCACTTTGTGACTACAAAAATGACTTTGAAAATTGTTTGGGATCTCTCATAAATTATTGAAAATAATTGTTTTAAATTGATTTTGGATTCACACTTAGCATGACAGTATCACATTTCCTCCTCCATTTATGGGGTTGAGATCGTTTATTTTCCTCCCTCTCTGGCTTGCCAGTTGAGGTTGTAGATCAGATGAGTACTCATTAGCTAGCTAGCCACCTCCCTCATTGATTTCGATTAATGGGGTTGTAGATTGCTTTGTCGTGGTGTACAACACGGCATTGATCGGAAATTTTGTGTCATGACTTAAGTTGTGTATGACTTTGGCAACACTGTAATTATGAAATTGTTTGACTAAACTGTGTTTAATGGATTATTTGACAAAATGGTGTCATTATGGACTTTGATATTTGCAAAATGTGACTGACAAATAATTAAATTGTGTTTGGCAATGAATGATTTATTTATTGTATTTTAAATTTTTATTGTGCACCACTGAGTATTTTTATACTCAGCGATAGCTTATTTTGCTGTCGCAGATAAAAGCAAGGAGAAAGCAGCAGAGTGAGCTGCTGTTAAATCGAGGACTACTCTGATCATTTTGTACGGGTATTATTTTATACCCTTGTCGATAATCTTGATGTAAATATAAAAATGTTGTATGTATCAATGTAGTTGAGCAGTTGTAAATAAATTGTAATAATATTATTTTGGATTTTCTTCTGTAAATTTAATATTTGTACATATGGATTTTCTGCTTTATGCTTGGTGAATGGAAATATTAAATATTTTGAGATGAGAAAACTTGATTTGTATTGTGAAATTATTTTGAAGGGCATTGAATTGAGATGATTGAGTTATTGAAGGTTGGGAGTTGTGAAATATTTTTGGAAGTGCTTTTTACAGGTCTTTGAAGAACTGGTTTCTCAAAATAAAGAGGGAACTCTGTCAAAATTTTTATAAAATTTGCGGCAAAATTAAAATGGACAAAAATTTTTACTAGTATTTAAACTTTGAATAAATGGTTTTTAATTCCTACCAAAATGCTCACCACTTCCAAAATGTAAGAAAATTGTTTTAAAATCCCTTGTAGGGTACTTAATGAGTTATCGGTAGGTGAAGTTCGGTAGTTTATTAAGTATTCTACGGGATCATGTTATGCTTTACGGAGGAGTAAGGTGTGACATATACACAAGTAATCACCAAATTAAATATGATTTAATTAATTAATTAAAGAGTTTAATTGGTTAATTAAATTGGTTTGGTTTGCAATTAGATTGCAAAGTCCCTAGCATGACTTGAAACCAAATCTAGATTATTAGATGTATAGTATAAGTTAAATTTATATTTAAAGTGTTTAAATATGAATTTAATTAATGAGAAATTAATTAATAAAGATTAATTAATTGATTTATATTTGATATAAATTGATTAGAAGAAGAGAAATAATTATTTTGGGTTGAGAACTCAAAATTAAGACACAGGGGCATTTTGGTCATTTCACAGGGTGACATGTAGCACATGAGATGGTGACACATGGCACTTCACATAAGCTTGCCATATGCCTTTTAATCATGTAAGATGATTAAAATTAAGATTAAATATAGGTTTGACACTTGGCGCAATGTGATTGGGTCAATTAAACCTAGAGCCAATCAAAAGGTGACATGTGGCAAGGGTTTTAAGTGGTGATCTAGCTATATAAGTGTTGTTATAAAAAGAAAAATAACACAAGCTGCTGCCTCCTCTTTGTGCCGCCACCCTTGAATCTCCCATTCTCTCTTCTTCTTCATCTCCCATCAATTTCAAGAGATTAGCAAACTATCTCTTGAATTAAAAATACTAGAAATTATTTCTAGTGTCCTGTTTACATCTTTAATCTCTTAAAAGGCAAAACTTAATTTTCTAATTAATAGAAAAAACTTTAAAAGCTGTACAAGGGATGCCATAGGTGAACTTGGTGTGGACAAGCTAGAGGAACAACATCTGGTGTCTTGAAGACGCATCCCAAAGGCACAAATACACTGCAGTGCATCAAGAGGTTACTGTATCTGTTCTTGATTTAATCTAGGGTTCTAAAATTAATCTGATTAATTCTAAAATCTTAAATGGTAAATACAGATCCAAAAACATATTAAAAGAGTTTTAATATGTTGTTTATCATTGAAATCAAATGGATAAAAATAAATCTTGCATGATGCATGTGACCCTAGGTGAAAATTTTGAATTTAATGGTATAAACTTGTGTTTTTCATGCTTCCGCTCCTTCAATTGGTATCAGAGCCACTATATTTGCTATTTAGATTGTTGATTATATGATTTAATTGTGTGTTTTGATCATGAGATGATTTATCCATTACTGGTTGCAATGGATGTGTGGCGGTATGCTTGAAGAACACGAACATTGGTGCGCCATCTTTAGCCTTCATGGGTGGCGCAAGGTTTGGCTTTTTAATTTGCAATTGTTGTATGATCTAAAAGCTCATCCAATGTCTAATTAAATTGTTTAATTAGAGTTTTAATCACACAATTAAATTATTATTCAAATCCGAGTTTTAAAAGTTGTTTGAATGTGATTCAAATCTGAATTTTTAAAGTTGTTTGAATCATATTCAAATCTGAATTTTTAAAGTTGTTTGAATAATATTCAAATCTAAATTTTAAAAAATTATTTGAATGTGATTCAAATCTGATTTTTTAAAAATTGTTTGAATGTGATTCAAATCTGAATTTTTAAGGTTGTTTGAATGTGATTCAAATCTATATTTTTAAATTTATTTGAATCATATTCAAATTTGGATTTTTAAGTTGAATATGAGATATTCAATTTAATTTAAGTATGTATGTTTTTTTTAATTGTTAAATAGTGATATGCATGATGGATGATCATAGACTATAAAAGACCAATGTGATTGGATTTATTTCTTTTATGTTTCTTTGGGATTGTAAATTAATTAATTTATTTTAATTTATTTTGGGCATGTATTATTAAGGTTGTAATGATTTTGGATTGTAATTTCATTTATTTAAGTTCTTGTAATTTCGCCTTGGTATGCCAAGGATTACTATGTAATTGGATTACAAGAAGATCAAGGAGGTCAAGAGCATTGGTGGGACCAATGGGAGGAATTCAATATCAAGTGTTGATTATGTACTCCTTCAGCAACTCTTGTAACATGAATGAATGAAATGCACCTAGGAATGCCCTGATTCAATTCTTGGTGGCTTAAAATTGAATCCCTTAGAAAGTCCATGATCATACCATATTTATTTATTGTCATGAATGCATGAGATGTATGTGAATGTATGCAGTATATGATATATGCATGCTAAATGGATAATGTGCAAAGTGAGACCTTAATAGTAATTAGGATGACCATAAAATCTTCCAAACAAATAATTAAGTTGGAAATGCTATAATTAAAGTAATTATAACATGGGCCCTCCATTGGGGTAATTATTTTAAGAAATTTTAAATAGTTGCATAAGATGTAATTAATTTAAGAGATATTCTTAAGAATAATTGTTAAGCATGAGATGTTGTAAATATGTAAATGGTTTGGTGGCCAATATTGGATGTACCTGAGGACATTAAAATTATTTGCATAATTACTGGCTCAATGGGATCTTAACTAATGTAAGATAAGTCAATAATGGATGTACCTAAGATTTTGAGCATTAGGGGCTAGGTAAAGGATTGAACCTCATATAAGATGTGATAGGCAAGGAGTTGCTCACTTATAGTTTATTATAATTCCAATAATGGATGTACATGAGGATGATCAATAGAATTATAAGAATTCAATCACCCACTAGAAATCCATCCAACTAGGATTTTTGTTTTCTACTTTGGAAGCGTAGGATTCGCTAAGTTAGTGGGAGGACCAATTTGATTAAAAGACCATAATCATTTTAGTTAATTATATGATACATTTACTAATTAATCTGGTTATTTTCTGCAGTTAATTTTCTGATAAAAATGAGCACAGAACAACCACCACCATCCAATATCCTTGCAAGCATACTTGATCGCAATAGGTTGACAGGACCTAATATGTCTGATTGGTTAAGAAATTTGAAACTTGTCCTGAACCTTGAATATATAGGATATGTTCTAGACTCAAATGTTCCTGGTCGCTTACCTCCAGAGGCCACTCAAGAGAAATATGAAACTTTGGACAAGTGCAAGGAGCATGATATGAGAGCTAAGTGTTACATGCTTGCTTCCATGAGTAATGAGCTACAGAAGCAGCATGAGAATATGCAGAGTGCAAGTGAGATCCTTCTTCACCTACAAGAGTTGTATGGTGAGCACAGTAGGAATGCTAGGTATGAGATATCTAGACAGCTATTCCGCATGAGGATGTCTGAGGGACAGAATGTTGGGGATCATGTCCACAAGATGATTCGGCTGATTGAGCAGTTGGAACATCTTGACTTCAACATTGATTTCCAACTACAGACGAATTTGATCCTTCAGTCCTTTCCTGAGTCTTTTGGGAATTTTGTGAGAAATTTCCATATGACTAAATAGGAATGCACCTTGGCTGGTTTACTTAACATGCTGGTTATTGCCCAAAAGAATATGCTGGGCAATAAAGGAAAAGAGGTAGCTTTGATTGCATTTTCTTCTACTGGAAAGTCCAACAAGAAAAAGAGCAATAAGAAAAAGAAATCTCAGATTCCTGGTCCTTCCAAGAAAATAGCTAAACAGAAAGGGAAGACTAAAGCTGATGGAGGCAAAGGAAAGTGTTTCCACTGCCAGAAGGATGGGCACTAGAAAAGGAACTGCCCAGAGTATCTTGCTTCTCTGAAGGACAAGAAGGATAGACCTTCAGAAGATATGTCTATATCTTGTTATTTAGATTCTGATGATACTCATATTTCATCTACAGCTTAGGTTTTAAATACTGGTGCCAGTTCTCATATTTCTCATGATATGCAGGAACTAGTAAATAGTAGCAACTTGCGTTCTCAAGATGTTAGAGTGTGGATTGGCAATGGCTCAACTGTTGAAGATTTAGCCATAGGATCTAAATTTTTTTACATGTTTGGACATGTTTTGTGTTTGGATAATATTTTATATGTACCTGATGCTTTTAAGAATATCATTTCTATATCTAGTTTGACTAGAAATGGCTATGAATTTCAGTTCACAAATGATGTTTATAATATTTATTTTGAAAATAAATATGTTGGTTCGGGTTATATGAATGATGGTCTTTATTATTTAGATAATAATGACAAACACAAAATGAATGCAAGTGATCTAAATGAATGCAATGCCATAGTGAAAACCAACTCAAGTTCAAAATATATTTGGCACATAAGGTTATGTCATGTTGCAGAAGATAGGATTGTAAAACTAGAGAAAATGGGGATTCTTTCCTCATTGGGCTCTGAGCCTACTCCAACTTGTGAATCTTGCCTTCAGGGTAAAATGACTAGATCACCCTTTGTTGGACAAGGACTAAGGGCTGAAAATATTTTAGAGCTAATACATAGTGATGTATGTAGTTCATATAAGGAAATGGCTAGAGGCAGTTTTTATTACTTTATTACCTTTACTGATGATAAATCAAAGTTTGGGTATTTGTATTTGATGAAACACAAACATTATTCCTTTGAAAAGTTCAAAGAATTTAAATCTAAAGTAGAAAATCAAACAGGAAAGAGTATTAAAGCTCTTCGATCAGATGGTGGAGGTAAATATTTGAGTACTGAATTTGATGAATACTTGAGAGAGTATGGCATTGTTTCCAGCTGACTCCTCTAGGAACAACACAGCTGAATGGTGTATCTGAAAGGAGAAATCGTACTCTATTGGATATGGTACGTAGTATGATGAGCTATACTGATATGCCAATCTCTTTTTAGGGATTTGCATTAGAATCAGCTTTGTATATTCTGAATAGGATTCCATCAAAATCACTTTCTTCCACACCTTATGAGATATGGCATGGAAGAAAACTAAGTCTTAAGCATGTTAAGATTTGGGGTTGTCCAGCTTATATCAAAAAGCTGAACACTGATAAATTGGAAACCAGATCAGAAAAGGGTCTATTTCTTGGAATCCAAAAGATAGTTTTGGATATTATTTTTATTTGCCTACTTCACAAAAGGTTGTGATAAGTAGAGATGCCACATTTCTTGAACAATAATTTGTTCAAGAAGGAGGCAAAGGAAGGCAAATAGAGTTAGAATTGGAGAATTCTGACCAACCAACAGATCAGATGGATATAGATCCATCTAGTCAACCTACACCCATTGATAAAACATCTATAACTTTTCCTCGTAGAACAACTAGGGTATTTCACCCACCAGTGAGATATGGTTTCCTTCATGAAGAAGAACAAGAGTTGTCTACTTATGAAGAAGTAGATCATGGAGATGACCCACTTACCTATGAAGAAGCTATATCAGATATAGACTCTTTAAAATGGATTGATACTATGAAATTCGAGATTGATTCCATGTATAAGAATCAAGTTTGGGATATTGTTGACCCACCTGAAGGTATTACTCCTATAGGGAACAAATGGGTTTTCAAGAAGAAAATTGGTTTTGAAGGAAAGGTAGAGACCTATAAGGCAAGGCTAGTAGCGAAAGAGTTTTGCCAAAGGCAAGGAATCGACTATGAGGAGACTTTCTCACTTGTTGCCATGCTTAAATCAATTAGGATTCTATTAGCAATAGCTGTATACTATGATTATGAGATTTGGCAGATGGATGTCAAAATAGCTTTTCTCAATGGATACATTAAAGAAAAAATTTTCATGGAACAACCTAGGGGTTTTGAATCCCAAGATGGTTCCAAGGTATGCAAGCTAAAGCGATCCATTTATGGGTTGAAGCAAGCTTCAAGGAGTTGGAACATTCATTTTGATGAAGCCATTAAATCATTTGGTTTTATAAAAAATGAGGATGAGCCATGTGTATATAAGAAGGTTAGTGACAGTGCTATCACTTTCCTTATATTATATGTGGATGACATACTGTTGATAGGTAATGACACAGGTATGTTGACAACTGTAAAGGTATTGTTGTCAAATACATTCTCCATGAAAGACTTAGGGGAGGCAACCTATATTCTTGGGATTCGCATCTATAGAGATAGAGCAAAAAGAATAATTGGTTTATCCCTAAGTCTATACTTGGAAAAGGTGTTAAAGAGGTTTAACATGCTTGATTCCAAGAGAGGATTGTTGCCAGTGAGACATGTTATCCACCTTTCTAAAGAGATGTCTCCAAAGACACTTGAAGAAAGAAATAAAATGACTAGGATTCCATATGCTTCGCCTATTGGAAATTTAATGTATGCAATGTTGTGTACTAGGCCGGATATCGCATATGCTGTTAGTTTGACTAGCAGGTATCAATCCAATCCAGGTTTGGAACACTGGATAGCTGTCAAGAATATCCTTAAGTACTTGAGAAGAACTAAGGATTTATTCTTGATCTATGGAGGTGGAGACTTACAATTGGATGGTTATACTAATTCTGATTTTCAATTAGATATCGATGATAGAAAGTCTACCTCTGGGTATGCGTTCATTTGTAATGGAGGTGCAGTCAGTTGGAAGAGTTTCAAATAGAGCACGATTGCAGATTCCACTACCGAGGTTAAGTATATTACTGCATCAGATGCTGTAAAGGAAGCTATTTGGATAAAGAAGTTCATGATAGAACTTACAGTAGTTCCTTTCATTGAGTCAACAGTTTCACTACACTGTGACAACAATGGAGCAGTCATACAGGCTAAGGAACCCTGGTCTCACCAGAAATCCAAACACATAGAAAGGCGCTACCACATTATCAGAGAAATAGTTGGGCGAGGCGATGTAGCCATGTAGAAAATAGCATCAGCTGAAAATCCAGCTGATCCATTCACTAAGCCTATGTCACAGACTCAGTTAGACCGACATCTTGAGAAGATGGGTCTAAGATATTTTAATGAATGGCTCTAGTGCTAGTGGGAGATTGTTAGTAGTATGCCCTAAAGCATATCATTTAGTATGTATCTTGTACATATTTTTATTAATAAAAGGCATTTCTACTTTTCCGTTTACATAATATATTTATGTGTAATAGAAAAGGTCCATTGATATTTTGTTAGAAATTCTATTTTTAAGTTGTTAAGAATATGAGTGACAGTATTTTTAGTACAAAGTATCATAAATAGGTTCACAATCGAGGATACTTCATAACAAGGACATGACTTATCCAGAAAGATTGTATTCATGTTTGTTCCCAAGTTATTTATATGAGATATAAATAAGATGGAATGGTGAGTCTCATGCCATGTGACAAACATGATAGTTACTTATACATGATAAGTACGTCGAATGAGTGACACTTATGACAAGCACGTCGAATGAGTGACACTTATGACAAGCACATAGAGTTTACTCTTGTCAATGTATTGTCATAAATCATATCAGTGCATATAATCTTTAGACCTGAGATAGCATAGTTATCTTATATATATGTGGTTTGAGTTTGATACTGCTTTCATACTTGTGCTGTGTATGGGTATATGGGCATTTGTTGGCTCCTACTAGTTATATATGGAGGTAGGTGTTGATCAAGATGGAATCTATTCCTCTAAGTAAATAGAGACAAAATCCTATGTTCATTTAATTGTTCTTAATGTTTCAAGTTCCTTGCCAGGACAGATAGATTTAATCAGAAAAGAGTTTCTGATGAGAAAATATTTTTAATCAAGAACTGGAATTAAAAGAGAACATAATATTCATAGCAAATGGGGTTTGACATAAACCATGACTCCAGCTTGAGTTGGGATTTTGTAACAGAGAGATTCTAGTGCATGGTAACATATGATTATAGGTTCGTTTAAGGTAAACCTTATTACTAATTGGGTGGCCATGGCATGCTATGCTAGATGTTAACCATGGTCTATGAGATGCATAAAGTGGTTTAGAGAAATCATTTATGGTAAGAAAGAGTTCTGATGATATTAAGAGTTGATATCATATCTCATTGCCAATTAGTGATGAGCCTAGTAAGTCACACACAAACATAAGTAATCACCAAATTAAATATGATTTAATTAATTAATTAAAGTGTTTAATTGATTAATTAAATAGGTTTGGTTTGCAATTAGATTGCAAAGTCTCTAGCATGACTTGAAACCAAATCTAGATTATTAGATGTATAGTATAAGTTAAATTTATATTTAAAGTGTTTAAATATAAATTTAATTAATGAGAAATTAATTAATAAAGATTAATTAATTGATTTATATTTGATATAAAATGATTAGAAGAAGAGAAATAATTATTTTGGGTTGAGAACTCAAAATTAAAACACAGGGGCATTTTAATCATTTCACAGGGTGATATGTGGCACCATGAGATGGTGTGTAACACCCTAGGCAAATCCCATATCGACAAAACACGGGAGAGATGCTGGGTTTATAAGTTGGCGGTTCGTAACCCCTAGTGATGCGTTTTAAAACAGTGAGGGCTTTGGCTCAGAGTAGACAATATCACTAGTGGGCCGGGCTATTACATTTATGGTATCAGAGCCACTCCGCGTGCAACCTTGGGCGATGGTGGGGCAAACCTCAACGAGGACGCTGAGTCCCATAAGGGGGGTGGATTGTAACACCCTAGGCAAATCCCAAATTGAAAAAACATGGGAGAGATGCTGGGTTTATAAGTTGGTGGTTCGTAACCCCTAGTGACACGCTTTAAAACCGTGAGGGCTTCGGCTCAGAGCGGACAATATCACTAGTGGGCCAAGCCGTTACATGGTGACACATGGCACTACACATAAGCTTGTCAAATGTCTTTTAATCATGTAAGATGATTAAAATTAAGATTAAATATAGGTTTGACACTTGGCACAATGTGATTGGGTCAATTAAACCTAGAGCCAATCAGAAGGTGACATGTGGCAAGGGTTTTAAGTGGTGACATAGCTATATAAGTGTTGTTATGAAAAGAAAAATAACACAAGCTGCTATCTCCTCTTTCTGCCGCCACCCTTGAAGCTCCCATTCTCTCTTCTTCTTCATCTCTCATCAATTCCAAGAGATTAGCAAACAATCTCTTGAATTAAAAATACTAGAAATTGTTTTTAATGTCCTGTTTACATCTTTAATCTCTTAAAAGGCAAAACTTGATTTTCTAATTAATAGAAAAAGCTTTAGAAGCTGTTCAAGAGATGCCATAGGTGAACTTGGTGTGGACAAGCTGGAGGGACAACATCTGGTATCCTGAAGATGCATCCCAAAGGCACAAATACACTGCAGTGCATCAAGAGGTTAGTGTATTTGTTCTTGATTTAATCTAGGGTTCTAAAATTAATCTAATTAATCTAAAACCTTAAATGGTAAATACAGATCCAAAAACATATTAAAAGAGTTTTAATATATTGTTTATCATTGAAATCAAATAGATAAAAATAAATCTTGCATGATGCATGTGACCCTAGGTGAAAATTTTGAATTCAATGGTATAAACTTGTGTTTTTCATGCTTCCGCTCCTTCAGATGGCTCATCTCTGGAACAAATCGATCTCACGCTCAAGTTAGATTGCTTTCTGATCCATTGGTCTTTATCAGATGAGTTCGAGTCAATATTGGATCTCTGGACCATCCAATCTTACCTGCTGTTATTCTCCGATCTCTCTATGTACAAATAATGTCAAATTCCATTTGACTAATATTGTGATTGGGCTTCTTACTTTAATTGCCCAGATATTCCTCAAATGAAGTTAAGGTTTTTATCTAGTCTAATAATGGTTCCGACCTTAAAAGTTCAAGTCAGTGTCAAATCTTTGCAATTCTAATATTCTAAAGTTCCATTCAATATTTGGTCATGGCTTCGTCTGATCTCATGTTCACGTGTAATGTTTTTCCGATCTCTTGGAGTAATTTGATATCTTATGATTAATAGTCGCTCTCAGCTTTAATGTTCAACTGCATTCAATCAATTAAGTACTCAGACAATTTGGTTTGGATGCTTTCCGATCTTATCAAGAAATTGAACACAAAAGACTTCAATTCATTTCAAAATAAAAATATATAAGTCAATTAGCAAGGGGGGTCTTCTCCGCCCTACTCCCCATTTACATTCCTCTCTCTCTCCCCACCCTCATGCTCCTCATCGCTGTCCTCTTCGGCCGCCGGGATGAGCTTATCCATCCAGGTAAAGTCCTCCTTAGGATAACGCTTCTTTAGTTTGGACAAGAGGTCGCTATGGGCATTCACATATGCCCAGCCTCTTTTGTAGTGCTCTCCTCCTCCTTTGCCTGGAGCTCCTCTTCCTTTGCCCAAAGTTCCTCAAAAAAACGAGCAAGATTGGCAGATCGACTAGCCTGAGTGACTTCAAGTTCTCGCTCCACTTCAGCTATCCTCTCTTTGCAATACTTCACCTGATCTTCCAGTTTGACAATGTAATCATTGGCAGTGGAGAGCTAAGCCTTTATAGTCGATGCATCCTGGACCGCCTTAAGAATTTCCTTCCTAAAGACATGGGCTTTTTCTCTGATCATGTGCTGGTTTGCAATAGCCTTTAAGTCCAAACTCATTGTCTGAGTTAGAATATCATCAATACTCTCCTCAGCTAATCGATTCTGATCTTCTTGGAAACAGATGGAGGCGCCCATGACCTTGGCTAGACCAGGATTCCCTCAGGTTGAGCGATTTCATTCCAGCTATTGGATAAGGAGTTGAGCTCCTCGGGAGAACATTCTAACAGTAGGGCCAGAAGACTCCCCTTCTACATTAGAAGAGATCGAAGGAGGTGGACATTCAATCTGCTGAGGTGGAGACACAAAGTCCTCTACTTCTGAAACTGACTGCTCCTGAGGTCGATGAGGGGAGCTTAGTTCTTTTACGAAGTCTCGTCGAGGTGTCTGAGCAGTGGCAACACTAGCCTTTTTCGTCACTTATACCTTTTGAGAGACCTCCCTCTTTCGCTTACGACTCTCTTTGGAAACGACACCACCCAATCTTAAGATAGGTCAGTCACAACAAGATTGGGAAATAGTGAGATCGGGAAATAAAAAGGACCAGATGCAAAAGAAGATAGAGATCGGATTAACAATCTTAAGATGGGTCAGTCGCAATAAGATCGAAAGAAACGAGGGATGACCTATAGAGATCAGAGAACGCAGAGGGGTTAAATAACTTCCGGTCAGGACCTTCAATTAACTCCCTTCACCATTAGATCCTGACCACACATCTCATTTGTAAGGATGCCCTCCTAGCCGCCAGATGCCAAATGGTTAAAGCAACCCTGTTCATCTCGATCTACACCATTGATTATAATTGTAAGGATGGATCTGGAGCCCTCAGATCAAAAGTAGATGACAGATTCGGCGCCTTTTGTTCCCAGCCTTTGGATCCATTTTGTAAGGTGAGACCCTTGACCGTTGGATTAAGGGATGAAAGGACAGATTATGTCCTTTTGAGTCTAAGCCTTTCGTCTCCCCCTGATAAGATCCTGACCCTTCATTTTGAACACCCATTCCCTATAAATAACTGCATGCAATACTGTAGAAGAAGGAGGTGGTGATTACTTATACACTACCCTGTGAACCCATCTTCACTCTGCCTCAATCCCACCACTCTAGTATCTGTGCATTACCCTCCGAGCTCAACTTCATTCTGCTTTATTCCCATTACCTTGGGTAGGCTCAAGTCCTTCAGTCGTCTGCCTTCACCTCTCCAAGATTTATGGATACCGAGGTTAACTCGCCTGTCTCCCCACCTTTCCACAGGTAGGCGTCTAAACTGTCATTTTGTTGAATATCCTTGGTTTGTTTTCTCAAGTTTTCTTTTAAAGGTTTTTTTTTTTTTTATATCCAGTCACACTAAATCTCAGAATAGGTTATCTTAGCCCGTAGTTATTTCCTTTGTCTTTTTTTATTCATTTGTAAATTCCATTTATCGTCACCTTGTTTTCATTCCTTTCGTGAGTAGATGTTTGAGTCATTGGCGACTCATAAATACTCTAAAGAATATTGGCAAGAGTACTTTAACATAAGAGTTTTTGGTCTGAATAAATGAAAAATGATAAAGGAAGATAGGTGTAGCGAAGGTCGAATAGGTTGGAAACAAGATTAGGTCAAACAAATAAGTTATGAGATCGGGCCTTGGAACGAGCCCAGACGATAAGACAATAGATCGGGAATCAAGACAAGTTCGGATCTCGAGTGAGCGACTAAAAAGAGATCGGATGTCGTAAACCAAAGAGTTTTGATAAAGCGATCATGAAGAAGATCGACAAAGAGTTCGGCCTATCATCTGCCATCTAGTTATAAAGTCCCGTAGGCTAGGAAAAGCTTTACACAGGGGTTTCCTGTGTCTTTGGTATTTCATTCCCATATAAAAGGGATCAAGAAAGACCCTTTACCTGAATCCCTAGTTCGAAGTTCTTATAAAACGCCGTTCTTATCAATATATTAAGAGATCGGGGGAGAGTTCTTACCCGAACTCATCCTAATTTTTAATGCAATATATTAAGAGATCGGGGGAGAGTTCTTACACAAACTCAGCCTAATTTTTAACGCAATATATTAAGAGATCGGGAGAGAGTTCTTACCCGAATTCTTAGCCAAAATCCTAATAAAATATATAGAGATCGGGGGAGAGTTCTTACCCGAAATTCTTCGCTTAAATTTTAATAGAATACATTAAGAGATCGGGAGAGAGTTCTTACCCGAATTCTCTTTGTTTAAATTCAAATTAAAATATACTAAGAGATTGGGGGAGAGTTCTTACCTGAGCTTTCAAATTAAATTCTTAATACACCAAGGGATCGGCGGGAGAGCTCTTCCCAAAGTATCCCGAATATTAGGTTGAGGCCCAATGGAGAGTCCTCCTCAAGGCACTCATATTTATACGACAAAAATCCCCCTTGAGAATATCACAACTTTAGTATTCATATTAACCCCCTAAATACCTATTACACAACACCTATTCACTGAAGGGTCATCTCATGTACTCGTGTTCTTAGGCAACCCGTAATAGTAAAATATCAAACATTCCTTTTATCCGTACAAAGGATTAACATCATCATTCTAACCCCCAAATTATCAATTTCAATTTATAAAGAGCATAACATTAAATCTGCTTACCCTCATTGAGGGACGAGGTGGGGTGCCTAACACCTTCCCCACCCGTATACGGACCCCGAGCCTAGAATCTCTATCTTTGAAGTGGTTTTTAATCTTTACAAATGGTTTTCTTTAATTTCCCTCAAAATAAAAGTGGTGCCTCCTCACCTTTCCCACTTTGGTGAGAATCGTTCTGTGACTGCAAAACCCTTGCGACAGCTTGGCAACTCCGTTGGGGACATTTTATCCTTAACCCTGGTTTAGAGGTCCAAAAGCAAATTTAATTTTATGCTCATGTAAATTAAAACCGTACTTAGGGGGCTTAACTTATAAAATTTGAAAGTCTTAATATATTGATTATTGTTATTCTTTCTAACCATTTTACTTATTTTGATTATCTTATTTATTACAACAATCTTCATCTAAAACTCCCCCTGTATAGGGAAGAGGTAAATATGTCCCTTCACACACTGATTATTTACACGATGTCCTCACACACTATAGCCCTATACCTGGGCTTTCTTACCCATTAGGAAATAGGAGGGAGTCATGTAGCGGTACCCATGGATTTTACCCCGTTAGTATCCGTGAAGGCTTTTGCTCAGATTGGAACTCGTTCAATCTACTGTGATACCTGTGGAATTCTCCCATCAGTATCATGGTGGTGGAATGAGGTCTTACTGTATACAGTAGGGACAATTTGGGAACCTTTGTGCTTTTAGAACTCGAGATAAACTATCACGTTAACTAAAAGCCATAGCAAACTACCTCGTAAGGTAGAACTATCCGACTAGATAGTATTTACCCGATAATAGATTTTCCCTATTCGTAGAACAAAAGGGACAGAATTGCTCTTGCTCCACTCCCTCGTTTACTTTTTAATTTTTTTATGTAATTTAAAGGTAATTTTGAATTATGTTGATAAGATAATCTGTACACCTTCCCACCTTGATAGGTGTAAAGATATCATCACCTTAATTCAAAATTACCTAAGTTTATTCTGCTGACCTACTTTCCACAGGTATTGTAAACTAGTGTCTGTAAAGGATAAACAGAAACTTTAAAATGGCATCCTCGAGTCAGTCAACTGAAGGAGTTTCAAGGCAAGAACAGAATGCTAAACAATGGTCCAGACTAATTCATTGTTCAAAGTCCCTGTTAGTAGTATGCCCTAGAGCATATCATTTAGTATGTATCTTGTATATATTTTATTAATAAAAGGCATTTTCACTTTTCCGTTTACATAATATATTTATGTGTAATAGAAAAGGTCCATTGATATTTTGTTAGAAATTCTATTCTTAAGTTGTTAAGAATATCAGTGACAGTATTTCTAGCACAAAGTATCATAAATTGGTTCATAATCGATGATACTTCACAATAAGGACATGACTTATCCAGAAAGATTGTAATCATGTTTGTTCCCAAGTTATTTATATGAGATGTAAATAAGATGGAATGGTGAGTCTCAGGCCATATAACAAACATGATAGGCACTTATGCATGATAAGTAGGCCGAACCAGTGACATTTATAACAAGCACATGGAGTTTACTCTTGTCAATGTATTGTCATAAATCATATCAGTGCATATAATCTTTTGACCTGAGATAGCACAGTTATCTTGTATATAGGTGGTTTGAGTTTGATACTACTTTTATACTTGTACTGTGTATGGGTATATGGGCATGTGTTGGCTCCTACTAGTTATATATGGAGGTAGGTGTTGATCAAGATGGAATCTGTTACCCTAAGTAAATAGGGATAAAATCCTATGTTCATTTAATTATTCTTGATGTTTCAAATTTCTGGCCAAGATAGATAGATTTAATCAGAAAAGAGTTTCTGATGAGAAAATTTTTTTAATTAAGAACTAGAATTAAAAGAGAACATAATATTCATAGCAAATGGGGTTTGACATAAACTATGACTCCAGCTCGAATTGGGATTCTGTAACAGAGAAATTCTAGTGCATGGTAACATATGATTCTAGCTTCATTTAAGGTAAACCTTATTACTGATTGGGTGGCTATAGCATGCTATACTAGGTGTTAACCATAGTCTATGAGTTGCATAAAATGATTTAGAGAAATCATTTATGGTAAGAAAGAGTTTTGGTGATATTAAGAGTTGATATCATGTCTCATTACCAATTAGTGATGAGCTTAGTAAGTCACACACATACACAAGTAATCACCAAATTAAATATAATTTAATTAATTAATTAAAGAGTTTAATTGATTAATTAAATAGGTTTAGTTTGTAATTAGATTGCAAAGTCCCTAGCATGACTTGACACCAAATATAGGTTATTGGATGTATAATACAGGTTAAATTTATATTTAAAGTCTTTAAATATGAATTTAATTAATGAGAAATTAATTAATAGAGAGTAATTAATCAATTTATATTTGATATAAATTGATTAGAAGAAGAGAAATAATTATTTTGGGTTGAGAACTCAAAATTAAGACACAAGGATATTTTGGTCATTTCACAGGGTGACATGTGGCACCATGAGATGGTGACACATGGCACTGCACATAAGCTTGCCATATCTCTTTTAATCATGTAAGATGGTCAAAGTCAAGATTAAATATAGGTTTGACACTTGGCACAATGTAATTGGGTCAATTAAACCTAAAACCAATCAGAAGGTGACATGTGGCAAGGCTTTTAAGTGGTGACCTAGCTATATAAGGGAAAGGATGAAAAGAAAAAAACACAATCTACTCTTTATCATTTTGTGCCACCACCCTTGGTTACCTCTTCTTCTCTTCTTCTTTATCTCTCATCAATTCAAAGAGAATAGCCAAAATTCTCTTGAATTAAAAATACTAAAAATCGTTTCTGGTGTCCTGTATATATCTATAATCTCTCAAAAGGCAAAACCTGATTTTCTAATTGATTGGAAAAGCTTTAGAAGCTATTCAAGGGGCTGCCATTAGTGATCTTGGTCTGGATAAGCTAGAGGGACAACATCTGGTGTCCTAGGCGCATCCCAAAGGTGCCAAACACACTGCAGTGCATCAAAAGGTTAGTGCACTTCTTCTTGATCTAATCTAGGGTTCTAATAAATTAATCTGTTAATTCTAAAATATTAAATGGCAAATGTAGATCCAAAAATATATTAAAATAGTTTTAATATGCTGTTTATCATTGAAATCAAATAGATAAAAATAAATCTTACATGATGCATGAGACCCTAGGTGAAAAATTTTTAAATTTAATGATCTAAACTTATATTTTTCATGCTTCTGCTCCTACAATTGGTATCAGAGCTACTATATTTGCCATTTAGATTGTTGATTATATGATCTAATTGTGTGATTTGATCATGAGATTATTAAATCATTGATGGTTGCAATGAAAAAGGTGGCGGCATGGATGGGACTCCATATGTGCACATGGTTTGTGCACTCCTTATGGTGTGCATGGTTTTGGGCAATATTTGTGCAATTGTTGTATGATTAATGCTCATAATTATGTTCATTTTATGTCTAATTAAATTGTTTAATTAGAGTTTTAATCACACAATTAAATTTTGATTCAAATCTGAATTTTTAAATTTGTTTGAATGTGGTTCAAATCTGAATTTTTAAATTTGTTTGAATCATATTCAAATCTGAATTTTTAAGTTGAGTATGAGATATTCAATTTAATTTAACTTTTTAAATTTGTTTGAATGTAATTCAAATCTGAATTTTTAAATTTGTTTGCATCATATTCAAATCTGGATTTTTAAGTTGAATATGAGATATTCAATTTAATCTTAGTATGTATGTTTTATTTAATTTGTTAAATAGTGATATGCATAATGGATGATCATAAACAATAAAAGACCAATGTGATTGGATTTATTTCTTTTATGTTTCTTTGAGTTATAAATTAATTAATTTATTTTAATTTATTTTGGGTACGTATTATAAAGGTTGTAATATTTTGATTGTAATTTTAGTTATTTGGTTCTTGTAAATTTGCCTTGGTATGCCAAGGATTACTATGTAATTGGATTGCAAGAAGATCAAGGAGGTTAAGAGCATTGGTGGGACCAGTGGGAGGAATTCAAGATCAAGTGTTGATTATGTACTCCTTCAGTAACTCTTGTAATATGAATGAATGAAATGCACCTAGGAATGCCCTGATTAAATTCTTGGTGGCTCAGAATTGAATCCGTTAAAAAGTCCATAATCATACCATATTTATTGTTTATCCATGAATGCATGAGATGTATGAGAATATATGCAAGTATATGATATATGCATGCTAATTGGATAATGTGCAAAGTGAGACCTTAATAGTAATTAGGAGGACCACAAAATCTTCCAAACAAATGATTAAGTTGGATATGATATCATTAAAATAATTATAACATGGGCCCTCTATTGAGGTAATTATTTTAAGAAATTTTAAATACTTGCATATGATGCAATTAATTTAAGAGATTTTCTTAAGAATAATTGTTAAGCATGAGATGTTGTAAATATGTAAATGGTTTGGTGGCCAATAATGGATGTGCTTGAGGACATTAAAATTATTTGCATGTTTACTGGCTTAATGGGATCAACTTAACTAATGCAAGATAAGTCAATAATGGATGTGCCTGAGATTTTGAGCATTAGGGGCTAGGTAAAGGATTGAACCTCACATGAGATGTGATAGGTAAGGAGTTGCTCACTTATAGTTTATTGTAATTCCAATAATGGATGTGTCTGAGGATGATCAATAGGATTATAAGAATTCAATCACCCACTAGAAATCCATCCAACTAGGATTTCTGTTTTCTACTTTGGAAGTGTAGGATTTGCTAACTTAGTGGGAGGACCAATTTGATTAAAAGACCATAATAATTTTGGTTAATTACATGATACATTTACTAATTAATCTGGTTATTTTCTGCAGTTAATTTTTTAATAATAATGAGCACAGAACAACCACCACTATCCAATATTCTTGCAAGCATACTTGATCGCAATAGGTTGACAGGACCTAATCTCCCTTATTGGCTAAGAAATTTGAAACTTGTCCTAAACGTTGAATATATAGGATATTTTAGACTCAAATGTTCCTAGTCCCTTACCTCCAGAGGCCACTCAAGAGGAACATGAAACTTTGGACAAGTGGAAGGAGCATGATATGAGAGCCAAGTGTTACATGCTTGCTTCTATTAGTAATGAGTTACATAAGCAGCATGAGAACATGCAGAGTGCGAGTGCGATCCTCCTTCACCTACAAGAGTTGTATGGTGAGCACAACAGGAATGCTAGGTATGAGATATCTAGACAGCTGTTCCGCATGAGGATGTCTGAGGGACAGAATGTTGGGGATCATATCCACAAGATGATTCGACTGATTGAGCAGTTGGAACATCTTAACTTTAACATGGATTTCCAACTACAGACGAATTTGATCCTTCAGTCCCTTCCTGAGTTATTTAGAAATTTTGTGACAAATTTCCATATGACTAAACAGGAATGCACCTTGGCTGGTTTACTCAACATGCTGGTTATTACCCAAAAGAATATGCTGGGTAATAAAGGAAAAGAGGTAGCTTTAATTGCATCTTCTTCTACTAGAAAGTCCAATAAGAAGAAAGGTAATAAGAAAAAGAAACCTCAGATTCCTGGTCCTTCTAAGAAAATAGCTAAACAGAAAGGGAAGACTAAAGCTGATGGAGGCAAAAGAAAGTGTTTCCACTGCCAGAAGGATGGGCACCTGAAAAAGGAATTGCCCGTAGTATAGCAATCTAAAAGAAAGCAATGCTATGGTGAAAATCAACTCAAGTTCAAAATATATTTAGCACTTAAGGTTAGGTCATGTTGCAGAAGATAGGATTGCAAAGTTGGGGAAAATGAGGATTTTATCCTCATTGGGTTTTGGACCTACTCCAACTTGTGAATCTTGCCTTCAAGGCAAAATGATTAGATCACCCTTGTTGGACAAGGAATGAGAGCTAAAAAATATTTTGGATCTAATACATAGTGATGTATGTGGTCCATTTAAGGAAAAGGCTAGAGATGGTTTTCATTACTTTATTACCTTTACTGATGATAAATCAAGTTTTGGGAATTTATATATGATGAAATACAAACATGAATCCATTGAAAAATTCAAAGAATTTAAATCTAAAGTAGAAAATCAAACAGGAAAAGTATTAAAGCTCTTCGATCAGATTGAGGAGGTGAATACTTGAGTACTGAATTTGATGAATACTTGAAAGAACATAGCATTGCTTCCTAGCTGACTCCTCCAGGAACACCACAGCTGAATGGTGTATCTGAAAGGAGAAATCGTACCCTATTGGATATGGTATGTAATATGATGAGCTATACTGATATGCCAATCTCCTTTTAGGGATTTGCATTAAAATCAGCTTTGCATGTTCTAATTAGGATTCCATGAAAAATAGTATCTTCCACACCTTATGAGACATTGCATAGAAGAAAACCAAGTCTTAAGCATATTAAGATTTGGAGTTGTCCAGCTTATATCAAAAAGCTGAATATTGATAAATTAGAAACCAGATCAGAAAAGGGTCGATTTGTTGGATATCCAAAAGATAGTTTTAGATATTATTTTTATTTGCCTACATCACAAAAGGTTGTGGTAAGTAGAGATGCCACATTTCTTGAATAATAGTTTGTTCAAGAAGGAGGCAAAGGAAGGCAAATAGAGTTAGAATTGGAGAATTCTGACCAACCAAAAGATGAGATGGATATAGATCCATCTAGTCAACCTACACCTATTGATGAAACATCTACAGCTGTTCCTCGTAGATCAACTAGGGTATCTCACGCACCAGTGAGATATGGTTTCATTCATGAAGAAGAACAAGAGTTGTCTACTCATGAAGAAATAGATCATGGAGATGATCCACTCACCTATGAAGAAGCTATATCATATATAGACTCTTCAAAATGGATTGATGCTATGAAATCCGAGATTGATTCCATATAAAAGAATCAAGTTTGGGATCTTGTTGACCCACCTGAAGGTATTGTACCTATAGGGAACAAATGGGTTTTCAAGAAGAAAATTGGTTCTGATGGAAAGGTAGAGGCCTATAAAGCAAGGCTAGTAGCAAAAGGGTTTCGCCAAAGGCAAGGAATTGACTATGAGGAGATTTTCTCACCTGTTGCCATGCTTAAATCAATTAGGATTCTATTAGCAATAGCTGCATACTATGATTGTGAGATTTGGCAGATGGATGTCAAAATAGCTTTTCTCAATGGATATATTGAAGAAAATATTTTCATGGAATAACCTAGGGGTTTTAAAATCTCAAGATGGTTCTAAAGTATGCAAGCTAAAGCGATCCATTTATGGGTTGAAACAAGCTTCGAGGAGTTGGAACATCTGTTTTGATGAAGCCATTAAGTCATTTGGTTTTATCAAAAATGAGGATGAGCCATGTGTATATAAGAAGGTTAGTGATAGTGCTGTCACCTTCCTTATCTTATATGTGGATGATATTCTGTTGATGGGTAATGACACAGGTATGTTGACAACTGTAAAGGTATGGTTGTCAAATACAATCTCCACGAAAGACTTAGGGGAGGCAACCTATATTATTGGGATTCACATCTATAGAGATAGAGTAAAAAGAATAATTGGTTTATCCCAAAGTCTATACTTTGGAAAGGTGTTAAAGGGGTGTTAAAGAGGTTTAACATGCTTGATTCCAAGAGAGGATTGTTACCAGTGAGACATGGTATCTACCTTTCTAAAAAGATGTCTCCAAAGACACCTGAAGAAAGAGATAAAATGGCCAGGATTCCATATGCTCCGGCTATTGAAAGTTTAATGTATGCAATGTTGTGTACTAGGCCGAATATCGCATATGCTGTTAGTTTGACTAGCAAGTATCAATCCAATCCAGGTTTGTAACACTGGATAGCTGTCAAGAATATCCTTAAGTACTTGAGAAGAACTAAAGATTTATTATTGATTTATGGAGATGGCGACTTGCAATTGGATGGTTATACTGATTCTGATTTCCAATCAGATATTGATGATAGAAAGTCTACCTCTGGATTTGTGTTCATTTGTAATGGAGGTGCAGTCAGTTGGAAGAGTTCCAAACAGAGTATGACTGCTAGTTCCACTATAGAGGCTGAGTATATTGCTGCATCAGATGCTGCAAAAGAAGCTGTTTGGATATAAGGAACCCCGGTCTCATTAGAAATCCAAACAATAGAAAGGCACTACCACATTATCAGAGAGATAGTTAGGCAAAGCGATGTAGCCATGCAGAAAATAGCATCAGCTGAAAAATCCAACTGATCCATTCACTAAGCCTTTGTCACCAGCACAGTTAGACCAACAACTTGAGAAGATGGGTCTAAGGTATTGTAATGAATGGCTCTAGTGCTAGTGGGAAATTGTTAGTAGTATGCCCTAAAGCTTATCATTTAGTATGTATCTTGTAAATATTTTATTAATAAAAGGCATTTTCACTTTTTTGTTTACATAATATATTTATGTGTAATAGAAAAGGTCCATTGATATTTTTCTATAAATTCTATTCTTAAGTTATTAAGAATATGAGTGACAGTATTTCTAGCATCAAGTATCATAAATTGGTTCACAATCGAGGATACTTCACAATAAGGACATAACTTATCCAGAAAGATTATAATCATGTTTGTTCCCAAGTTATTTATATGAGATGTAAATAAGATGGAATGGTGAGTCTCATGCTATATAACAAATATGATAGGCACTTATGCATGACAAGTAGACCGAACCAGTGACATTTATGATAAGCACATGGAGTTTACTCTTGTCAATGTATTATCATAAATCATATCAGTGCATATAATCTTTTGACCTGAGATAGCACAGTTATCTTGTATATAGGTGGTTTGAGTTTGATACTGCTTTCATACTTGTACTGTGTATGGGTATATGGGCATGTGTTGGCTCCTACTAGTTATATATGGAGGTAGGTGTTGATCAAGATGGAATCTGTTACCCTAAGTAAATAGGGATAAAATCCTATGTTCATTTAATTGTTCTTGATGTTTCAAGTTCCTGGCCAGGACAGATAGATTTAATCATAAAAGAGTTTCTGATGAGAAAATCTTTTTAATCAAGAACTAGAATTAAAAGAGAAAATAATATTCATAGCAAATAGGGTTTGACATAAACCATGACTCCAGCTCGAATTGGGATTTTGTAACAGAGAGATTCTAGTGCATGGTAACATATGATTATAGGTTCATTTAAGGTAAACCTTGTCACTGATTGGGTGGCTATGACATGCTATGCTAGGTATTAACCATAGTATATGAGTTACATAAAATGATTTAGAGAAATCATTTATGGTAAGAAAGAGTTCTGGTGATATTAAGAGTTGATATCATGTCTCATTGCCAATTAGTGATGAGCCTAGTAAGTCACACATATACACAAGTAATCACCAAATTAAATATAATTTAATTAATTAATTAAAGAGTTTAATTAATTAATTAAATAGGTTTAGTTTGCTATTAGATTGCAAAGTCCCTAGCATAGCTTTAAACCAAATCTAGGTTATTGGATGTATAGTACAAGTTAAATTTATATTTAAATTCTTTAAATATGAATTTAATTAATGAGAAATTAATTAATAGAGATTAATTAATTAATTTATATTTGATATAAATTGATTAGAAGAAGAGAAATAATTATTTTGGGTTGAGAATTCAAAATTAAGATACAAGGGTATTTTGGTCATTTCACACGGTGACATGTGGCACCATGAGATGGTGACACATGGCACTGCACATAAGCTTGCCATATGTCTTTTAATCATGTAAGATGATCAAAGTCAAGACTAAATATAGGTTTGACACTTGGCACAATGTGATTGGGTCAATTAAACCTAGAACCAATCAGAAGGTGACGTATGGCAAGGGTTTTAAGTGGTGACCTAGCTATATAAGGGAAAGGATGAAAAGAAAAAAACACAATATGCTCTTTCTCATTTTGTGCCGCCACCCTTGCTTACCTCTTCTTCTCTTCTTCTTCATCTCTCATCAATTCAAAGAGAATAGCCAACATTTTCTTGAATTAAAAATACTAGAAATCGTTTCTAGTGTCCTGTATACATTTGTAATCTCTCAAAAGGCAAAACCTGATTTTCTAATTGATTGAAAAAGCTTTAGAAGCTGTTCAAGGGGCTGCCATTGGTGATCTTGGTGTGGACAAGCTAGAGGGACAACATCTGGTGTCCTAGGCACATCCCAAAGGTGCCAAACACACTGTAGTGCATCAAAAGGTTAGTGCACTTCTTCTTGATCTAATATAGGGTTCTAATGAGTTAATATGTTAATTCTAAAATCTTAAATGGCAAATGTAACACCCTCATTTTCGTAATCCATACGTCCTACTATTCCAATGGCTAATGTCTACCCCAGAAAGGCGGAATGTCTGGAACTACACTGCAATGACAGTGAGGAAGTATAAAATAATGAAATATGTGATGAGAAAAATTAAGGAAAAATAAAAAAGAGGAAATGAAACTAGGTTAAACAAGCCGGCATCGTAGTGATGGGTGACCACATCTGGAAGTTACGGCGAGGACCGTTGACTAGCCCTGGACAGTAGGGAACTCAGAGAAATATTTTCGGGACCTAATTAAAGGTCTACTGAGGTATAATTGACATTATAAATGTCAAAGAAAAATTAGTAAGTCAGTACAAATAAAAATGAAAATTTAAGAAAATCGGTGGGACAAGGATTAAATCGGTGTTGCTGAAAAAGTCTGAATTTGACCCGAATAGGGGTATTTTGGTCATTTGACACCTAGAGTTGACTTTTGATCTAAATGTCCATGAAAAATAAGTGGTATTATATTTTGAAAATTTAATGAAAAATAAAATTCAAGGTAACATGTAATTTAAGGGAATTGGAGGGCATAATTGCAATTAAAGGAAATCTTGAATTAATCAAATTTTTAATTGTGATTAGTGGGGCATTAGTGGAGTATATAAGGACCACTAGGACAGATTTTTCCACTAAAAGATTCAACTTCTTCTTTATTCTTCTTCTTTGCCGAATGTGTTTTTCCTCCAAGCTTCCTCCATGGCCATTCATGCACAAGCTCAAATCTACCATGATTCAAGCCATATTTCTTCAAACTCCCTTCATTAAAAGTGGTTCTCACACCATGGGCAGTATGTGGGCAGCAAAAAGGAAGAGAAAATCCAAGGATTTGTCAAGCTCAAAATAAGGTTAGTGCTAAATTTCCTTCCTCCCTTAATTAATCTTTGATTTAAGGTTGTGATGAGTGTAATTGTTGAGAAATTTGAAGAAAAAGATGAGTATTTGATGGAGCATGAATTTGGCAGCCATGGAAGTGCATGGTTATTGAATTATTCTTACATGTATTTGTTGGGATTTAATGTTGATTAAGGTAAATTAAGGTGCTAGTAAGTTAATTTCCATATGAATGTATATTTGAGCATTTGAATTTGGATTTGAAGGAATTGTGGAAGATTTATGCATTTTTTAGCAATTCAGCAGCATTATGTTTCATTGAAGAGTGCTTGAATTCATGAAGTTATTTGATGAATTGTGGTACTAAGGGATTAATGAAAGTGTATGTAAATTATTGTTGGAATTATATGTAATAATTAGGTGTATTCATGTGTATAATATGTTGATTTTGGACTTTGAGATTTAGGGTTGTATATTGTACATTGAGGATTTGTATATACTGTTCAAAATAACCTTAATGAGATGTGATGAATAATGTTAGTATATTAGGAGTCCAGAATTTAGGCATGGGAAGTTAAGGTAGAGCAAGTTGAATGTGTAAATTGATTGGTATTTAAGGACTGTATTGAGGGCAATATGCATTTAAGTCTATAACCCTAATTGTGTGAACCAAATTGGTGTAAAGCCAATTAGAGGTAAAATTAGACATGTAATGAACCAACTTTCATGTAGAAACCATGCCTAAATTCTGTCCAGAAAGTGACTCAAAAAGTGATCTAATCCGGAATTGGCAATTTACAACCCAGATTTTTGACCATATGAATAGTAACCAGTATTTTGGCCATAACTCACTCAAAACAGGTACAAATGACCTAAAATTTATACCGTTGGAAAGCTTAGACATAGGGCTACAACTTTGGTAGAGACTATCAAGCCCAGAAATGCCATTAAGCAAGTCAAATTGATTGCCCAAGTTGGGTTACAAAAACTGGCTGAATTGACTTTGACTTAAAAATGACCTAATAGTGCAATATAAGTGCAAATCGACCAGCCATAGTAAAATGACCATATCTTGGTCTACACAACTCCAAATGACCTGAAATTTATACCGTTGGAAAGCTTACACATAGAGCTACAACTTTAGTGAAGATTGCAGAACCCAGAAATGTCATTTACTAAGTCAAATTGCTTACACAAGTTGAGGTAACAAAACTATCCAGAACCATTGCAACCCATAATTTGACCATATGAACAGTAATCACTAAAATGACCATAACTCACTCAAAATAGGTCCAAATGACCTGAAATTTATATCATGGAAAGCTTAAACATAGAGCTACAATTCTTATGAAGATACTAAAGCCCAAAAATGACTAGAACCAAGTCAAATTGCTTGCCCAAGTTAGGGTACCAAAACTGCCAGAACTGAATTTGACCTAAAATTGACCAAATTTTGCACTAAAAATGCAATCTATCCAGTTTTAGTAAATTGATCATATATTAGTCTATACAACTCAAAATGACTTGAAATTTGTGCCAAAAGTTCAATAAGACATAGAGCTACAATTTTGCTTCTTTGACCATAAGCTAAAAACCAAGAGAAATAGGACATTAAGCTAGACCAATCTAGCACACTAAAACTGAAAATTTGACATTAACATACAATAAAGCCTTGAAGTAATTTGGCAATAAATGCCAACTTGTGAGAATTGTAAATTGCACTATACTGGCAGCATATTAAAATACAAATTGTGACATGTTGATACTAGAATCAATTTATCCATGATGTATAAAAAGGTCAACATTTTCATTGACCAGTGAATGGTATAATGACCGGTAAACCCAAAAAAATAAAGAAATAAATATTTAATCTTGTAATATGCCCTAGTTTGCCTTGTTGATTAGTTTGGATAGGTTGGCATGCCAATAGGATTCTGACAGCTGTTCTGTAAATGGCTTCACGCCGTACTGTGTTTTCTGGCTTATTATGCCATACTATGATTTTAATAGCTTATGGCTATACGGATTGTGTTATTATACTCGGCTTAATGCCTGATTAATTATATGGCTTTTTAGCCACACTGTTTGCACACTGGGAGATACTTTGTGACTGATGGTATGATGGCCTGAGGTACTAGGTACCCAGTGCTAGTATATTCGTTTATCCATTCAGGTCAGTGTATAGGCTATAAGGGCAGTCAATTAAAACATTATTCAATTCAAGAAGTTAAGTTAAGTATACAGAAATTTCAGTACAATTAAATTAAGCATTGAATGAAATGAGTAAAAGAGATTAGCAATAGAAATATAACAAAAATACAATTTGCAGAATCATAGCGATTTAAAATACAATACAGTTAGAATAATTTATTCCTAGATATCCAAATTATGATTTATTTCTTTCTTTATTTGTACATATTATTTCTTGTTATATTATTGCACCACTAAGCAGAAATGCTTAGCGCGATGGAATTGTTTCCTGGTGCAGGTACTAAAGGTAAAACCAGTAGATTGTCGACTAAGATTTTTGGAGTCCAGATCTGCAGAAGTGTTAGAAAAGTTCAAGGTTGTCACCTCCTCAGCAATGCACGTAGATAAGGCTCATATTTACACATGTTATGTATTTTGTTCATTCTAAGTACATTGTAAATTATTTGTATAACCTGTACTTGACAAACTTATGTAATTAGTTGGCAAATTATGTAAGATAATGAAATGTAGGAATTCTTATATATGAATTAATTATCTAATCATAATGATTCTGAATGAGATTGAGTTTGAGAAATTTTGAGACTGAATATGAGTTTAAGAAACTGTTAAGAATGCTTTGAGATAATCTGAGTTATGAATTTGAGTATATATTGAAATTGTTTTTGGCAGGTTTAGAAGAATTGTTAGTCCAAATTACAGCCGACACTCTGCCGGATTGTCGTTAAAATTTTTGAAATTTCCAAATTAGTTAGATTTTGATAAAAGTAAAAGTAGCCTAAACCTTAGATAAAGTTTTTGAATAAATAAATCAAGAACTGTAATGAAATCAGATAAGATCAGTGCTCCAAGACTCAGCTTGACACACTTTACTCGGGCCATAATCAGAGCAGTGAGGGGTGTTATAGCAAATGTAGATCCAAAAATATATTAAAAGAGCTTTAATATGCTATTTATCATTGAAATCAAATAGATAAAAATAAATCTTGCATGATGCATGAGACCTAGGTGAAAAATTTTTGAATTCAATGATCTAAACTTATGTTTTTCATGCTTCCGCTCCTACAGTCCTACAGTTTGATAAAATAGGGGCAGACATTTGCCCATTACCTGCATTTGATCCTAGTAAGGTTGAGGTTAGAATGACTGGTCTTGAGGATTTATCTAGCAGTTGGAAATCACTTCTCAATCATGTCAAAGTAAAGTTTGAGAAAAAGTATGGGAGGATTGCAACTTTGATACGGGTCAGAGTACAAGTTCCTGCATTAAAAGCCATGCTATCAACTTGGAATCCCAGGTATAGGGTGTTCTCCTTCAGCGATATTGATACAATTCCCACTATAGAGAAATATCACATGCTGCTAGAAATCCCTTATGTGGCGCAAAATTGGATTTATCTACACCTCAAGCATAGGCAGACCTGGAAACAGTTCGCGCATATACTTGGAATCTTTGCAGAGGAAGCAAAGGTAAAGGAAATCGTTAAGGGAAGCACACATAGGTGGTATTGGACTTACATCAAAAAGCATTTGGATCTGCTTATTCAGGGCAAGTAATGGGAACAGGCTTTGTTGGCACTAGCTTTGGGAATTTACGGCCTGATCTTGTTTCCCAGGCCATTGGGAGTTATAACTTATAGCGTCACAGAGTTGTTTTGGGTAGTAGAAAAGTAAAATGTCAACCCTATACCTACCATCCTTGCGGAGACCTTTTTGACTCTAATGTATTGCCAACGATAGGGTAAGAGAACCATCAAGTGTTTTTACCAATTGCTACATCTTTGGATCCTTAGCCATATCTGTCCTCTGGAAACTAAGGGATTAACCTGGTATCCCGACCAGCCTCTCATAAAAAAGATGGCTAAATTAGCAATAAGTCCGAAGAATGAACTACAATGGTAAGAGCATATTCTAAGCTTCAATAGTCACAACTATTACTGGAGGAAGTTGTGGACTATGGGGCAGCCCATTTTGTTTCGTACAGGGGATAATCACTTGGTACTTTTGATAGGACTGACCGTGTGTACAAGTTACATCCCAACTTTGGTAATGAGGCAATTCAGTTCAACTTAGTTCACGCCCAATGTTGAAGGGTTTCATCAAGCTCATTTCTATCATGAACCCGCAGAGAGGAAGAACTAAAAGCATTTCGCAAATCCTGGGAAAGGTCACCTTGATAGAACGGTCGCCTAAAGGGCCAAGCACCATGGAAGATTATCTTAGATGGAGAAAAAGCAGAGACCAGGAATATCGAGTTTTCGAACTAGCAGAGCCTAAGGGAAGCACGCCTCATCGAGAAGTTCTTTCAGAAGAAGTTAGTGCCAAGTTGGTCAGCTCTCCACAGAATTTGAATGCCAAGAACCAGAAATTGTAAGAACATATAAAGCAATTAGAAGACCAATAGCAAATCCTGAAAAAGAAGATAAAGAGGCTCGGGGAAGAAGTAATAGCAGAAGAAGTGGAATTTGAGGGACAGGAAATACAGTGAGAGAAAAAAAAGACCTTGCTTCAAAGCGCAGTAAGAGAGGCAGGAGTCCAGAATGGCAAATTATAGGAAAAACTGAAATATCAGGAAATACTTATGTAAGAATATAAACAGGAAAGCAAAAAGAAGAAGCTAGAATTGAAGGAGCAGGCATAACTTATTAATGACATTTTGAAAGAATGTGCCAAATAAAGGAAAGAAAAGGAAAGAAAAGCAACCCTTTATCAAGAGCTGAGAGAAAATGTTAACCAATTAGAAAGAATGATAGCACAAGGGAAATAAGAACTAATGCCAGAATCTGAGTATGCCTTGAAGACATTCAACCCTGCCAGACAAGAAGAAAGACTCTATGAGTACCTCAAAAGATGTCATTGTATTTTAAAGAGTCTTCTTGAACCTAAGCAATAACAAGAATGCTATGTATGAACAGATTGTTAATGAATTGTTTGAACCATGTTTAGCAAAATATGAATGAATAGTGTAATCCCCGTAGGAACTATCCTCGTCAGGGTTATATGAAAAGACGAATGCATCATATGGATAAGTATCATAGACACGCATACGATCCCGTCATTCACTGTTGGACTATCGAGTGATGCCATGATAAAGTTGACACAATTCACCTTTTGCAGACTCCATTTTGGCAGTTATTTGCCACCATATCCTTTATCTAGTTAGGATCTTTAACTATAACAAAATTTAAAACTAATAAAAAACTTTCTATAGGAAATCAACATTGCTCTAAACAAAGCAAACCCGATCAAGCAAGCAATTCAACCAAAAATAGTTTACTTAACAAAGTCCTGAGTAAAGAAGATAATGAAAGACCAGGAACAAGTGCAGAACCTACTAGGACAAGTTTCAAAATTGAGAGACCAAGTCTCAAAGTTGATGAAACTAATGAGGGAGATGTCCCAGAGTAAAGAAACCATTTGACCTACACTAGAACCAAATCTACTAGTAATTCCCCCACTCGCAACGATGGTTGATTCCCATCAAGCTTCAACCTCTTTCACCTTTCAGGCTCCTATTCCTGATTCGACAATCACTTTCAGTCCAACATTCCCAAATAATGACTTACCAGTTTCTTATCATTCGGCTCTCTCAAACACCAAATTTCACCCTTCCATAGCAAACCCTTCAGTTTACCCTGCAATTAAATTCCCAATCAGAGGCATGGCTCATGTAGCAGGTGGTAAAAATAAAGAAAAGGAAAATGAGAAGTTGTCTGCTTTAGAGGAAAGACTAAGAGCTATAGAAGGTCTGAACATGTATGGCTCAGTTGATGTATCTTCACTGAGATTGATACCGGATGTAATAGTACCAGCTAAGTTTAAAGTCCCGGATTTTGATAAATATACCAGAAATTCAAATCCCCGCATTCATTTGGCCACTTACATAGCCAAAATGTCTGTCCTCACAGAAGATGATAGGCTTCTAGTTCATTTCTTTCATGAAAGCCTCTCTGGGGCAGCCTTATGATGGTGCATACAGCTGGATATGAGTAAACTACGCTCCTAGAAAGATTTGGCCAATGCTTTCCTCAAGCAGCACAAATTCAATTGCGATGTCACCCCAATACGGAGAGACCTTCAAAATCTAGTGCAGAAGGAGAAGGAGAGCTTTAAGGAATATGCATAGAGATGGAGAGAGAAGGCAGCTGAGGTATATCCTCCGATTACTGATAATGAGCTTTGCTCTCTATTCATCGAAACCCTCAAGGCCCCGTATTTCAATTTAATGATCGGAAATACGTCCAATAGCTTTTCCGACATTATCCAGGCTGGCGAAAGGATTGAAGCTAACCTCAGGTTAGGAAGGTTGTAGGAGTTGACTGGAGAAAACTCTGCAAAGAAAACCGCCAGTCTTGGGAAAAAGAAGGAAGGTGATGTACACTCTATCACCAGACAAGCTCAACCACCACTCCCTCAAAATAACTTTCGACCATACCCTTTAATTCAAGGTCTAATGATAGCAAATGTTCCGCCCCATTTTCCAAATTATCCTCACCCTCGCCCTCAATATCCACCTTAAGCTACTTACCACCCCAAACCGCATGCTCAACCTATTCAGTTAAGACCACTTGCTCCTCAAACCAACCCAAGACCACTAAGGAATCCTGATCCGCCTCTCTCCCTTTCGCTCAATGAAATCTACCAATACCTATTGGGTATAAATCAGATAGTGCCCATTCCCCTTGAGCCGATTCAGCCACAATATCTTAGGTGGTATGATGCTGATGCCCGATGCGAATATCATGCTGGGGCAGTGGGACATTCAATCAATAATTGTGTAGCTCTTCAGGGAAGGATACAGGCTCTAATCAGAAATGGATGGTTAAAAAATGAGGGAAATGGCTCTCTTCCCAAAGTCGCTTCAAACTCATTACCTAATCATGATACAGGGAATGGGATGAATGTAATAGAACCTTGGGATGAAATATCAATCTTGGAGGTAAATCAGCTGATTCTGCATTTCAATGAGATTTTTCCAATTGCGGTAAGAGAGGGATATGTATGCCCTTAGGGATCTGGGCCAAGAAGTGATTAGCATAATTCCGGATGCCTCTACCATGGAGGGACAGCTGATCATGAGTTACAAAATTGTGATGAATTCATGCAAGAAGTTCAGAGAATGCTATCACTCAGAATTTTGAGATGTCAGTGGAGGTCAAGGATAGAGGATGAAGTGAACACAGCCAGATTTGGCCGAGATACCTCTACCCCTAATCCAAGAATAGTCTCTTCTGCCCCTAACACATCAACACCACTAGTACCACCAATAACGATCATCTAAACTCTGCCTCAACTCCCAGTTACTAATATCCATGCAGTGCCTTGGAACTTCAATCTCCAAGTATTTACTCAGAGCGCTGTTTCACTATTTTGCAACCACCGCAAGTGCACGGATCTCTAACAAGTAATAAAGTGATGAGTAGAGTATCGTTCCCACGAGAATTTTGTTTAGCAAGTACCAATCTACACAGTAATTTTGACTGTCTAGGCTATCGAATACTTGTAGAGTGAAGTTTGTTAATCTTAAATACTAGAATAGTAATCTTAAAACAAAATAATTTATTTGAAACAATTCTGGAATTAAGATTTCACACTTGAATCTTAATAGGGATGTTATCTAGTTTATTTACTGAACTGAGGATCATTTTCCTTGATGGAAATCAGTCCTAAGTTATCCTAAATCCTCTCTTAAGGCACCTAGGGTGTATTCTAATTAACTCAAATCCTACTTTCGTGGTGATTGAATTAATTAAAATCCTTCAAGATTTTTAACCAATTTTGAAGTTCCACAAAGGTATCAGCCTATGTCTAGGTCAGAATTCCTAGGTTCAAGATCTTGATTTTCTAATGTTAATCTTCACCTTTTAGTCCTTCAATTAACATCTACAATTATGGCTAAGTGGGTACCAACACATATCATGCATTAAGATCACAAGAAATTAAATTAAGAAATGAATCTCAAATTCAATAAATGAAACTTAGTGTTCATCCATAATAATAATTACAAGTGCTACTCTCCCAAATCCAGAATAAGAAAACTACTCACTCATGGTGAGCTCAGCAAACATCATGATAAAAGGTAAAAACAGTAAAAGAAAATTATGTAGAAGAAATAAAACAATAAAAATCTGTTTAGGGAGATGAAATGAAGGAACCGAAGAGAGTTTGTAGCTTTGATCCTGTAGAGCTTCAGCTGGAAAACTTCTTATGGTACTGATGTTTCTCTCCTTGAGACGGCTTGGTTTCTCTCCCTCAAAACTCCTCAAAAGTGCTGTCAAAAGATAAAAGAGAGAGCGAGCCGGCCGAACCAATCTAACAAAAACCAACCCTTTTTCTGATGTTTTCTTTTCTATTTATAGTCATTGCTCAAGGGTTAGGTCATTTATGGGTCCAAAAGGCTTTAGGAGTCTCGTTTGAATCAGGAAACAAGAGCGAGAATTCGAGTCAAAAACTGGCTACCGCATAGTATATAGCCCGTGTGTCACTACACGGGTCCCGTAATGTAGGGCCATGTAACTTGCTGGAGGAGAATTGTGAAATCTTGCATTGGCACAGAAAGTTACATGGGTCTGTGCCAACTACACGGGCCTGGTTACACGGGCCGTGTACTATTGTTCCCATAAGGTGCTTCAAGCTCATCCCCTACAGAGACTTACACGGGTCTACTTACACGACCCATGTACTTGTGTTTCTCCATTGATTCTCTTGGCTTTCTTCTGGCAGAGAGTTATGTTAGAAGTATGCCCTAGAGCATATCATTTAGTATGCATCTTGTACATATTTTTATTAATAAAACACATTTTCACTTTTCCGTTTATATAATATATTTATGTGTAATAGAAAAGGTCCATTGATATTTTGTTAGAAATTATATTCTTAAGTTGTTAAGAATATGAGTGATAGTATTTCTAGTACAAAGTATCATAAATGGGTTCACAATCGAGGATACTTCATAATAAGGACATGACTTATCCAGAAAGATTGTATTCATGTTTGTTCTCAAGTTATTTATATGAGATATAAATAAGATGGAATGATGAGTCTCATGCCATATAACAAACATAATAGGCACTTATACATGATAAGTAGGTCAAACCAGTGACATTTATGACAAGCACATGGAGTTTACTCTTGTCAATGTATTCTCATAATCATATCAGTACATATAATCTTTAGACCCGAGATAGCACAGTTATCTTTTATATAGGTGGTTTGAATTTGATACTGCTTTCATACTTGTACTGTGTATGGGTATATGGGCATGTGTTGGCTCCTACTAGTTATATATGGAGGTAGGTGTTGATCAAGATGGAATCTGTTCCTCTAAGTAAATAGGGATAAAATCCTATGTTCATTTAATTGTTCTTGATGTTTCAAGTTCCTGGCCAGGACAGATAGATTTATTCAGAAAGAGTTTCTAATGAGAAAAATTTTTTTTTAATCAAGAACTTGAATTAAAAGAGAACATAATATTCATAGCAAATGGGGTTTGACATAAACCATGACTCCAGCTCGAATTGGGATTTTGTAACTGAGAGATTCTAGTGCATGGTAACATATGATTATAGGTTCATTTAAGGTATACCTTATTACTGATTGGGTGGCCATGGCATGCTATGCTAGGTGTTAACCATGGTCTATGAGGTTCATAAAATGATTTAGAGAAATCATTTATGGTAAGAAAAAGTTCTAATGATATTAAGAGTTGATATCATGTCTCATTGCCAATTAGTGATGAGCCTAGTAAGTCACACACATACACAAGTAATCACATAATTAAATATGATTTAATTAATTAATTAAAGAGTTTAATTGATTAATTAAATAGGTTTGGTTTGAAATTAGATTGCAAAGTCCCTAGCATGACTTGAAACCAAATCTAAATTATTGGATGTATAGTATAAGTTAAATTTATATTTAAAGTGTTTAAATATGAATTTAATTAATGAGAAATTAATTAATAAAGATTAACTAATTAATTTATATTTGATATAAATTGATTAGAAGAATAGAAATAATTATTTTGGGTTGAGAACTCAAAATAAAGACACAGGGACATTTTGGTCATTTCACAGGGTGACATGTGGCATTACACATAAGCTTGCCAAATGTCTTTTAATCATGTAAGATAATTAAAATCAAGATTAAATATAGGTTTGACACTTGGCACAATATGATTGGGTCAATTAAACCTAGAGCTAATCAGAAGGTGACATGTGGCAAGGGTTTTAAGTGATGACCTAGCTATATAAGTGTTGTTATGAAAAGAAAAACATAACAAGGGCTGCTACTCTCATTAGTGCCGCCACCCATTCCTCCATTCCCTTCTCTTCTTCTTCATCTCTCATCTATTCCAAGAGATTAGTAAACAATCTCTTGAATTAAAAATACTAGAAATTGTTTCTAGTGTTCTGTTTACATCTCTAATCTCTAAAAAGGCAAAACTTGATTTTCTAATTAATAGAAAAAGCTTTAGAAGCTGTTCAAGGGCTGCCATAGGTGTTCTTGGTGTGGACAAGCTAAAGGGGCAACATCTGGTGTCCTAAAGACGCATCCCAAAGGTACAAATACGCTGCTGTGCATCAAGAGATTAGTGAATTTGTTCTTGATCTAATCAAGGGTTCTAAAATTAATTTGATTAATTCTAAAATCTTAAATGGATAATACAGATCCAAAAACATATTAAAAGTGTTTTAATATGTTGTTTATTATTGAAATCAAATAGATAAAAATAAATCTTGCATGATGCATGTGACCCTAGATGAAAAATTTTTGAATTCAATGGTATAAACTTGTGTTTTTCATGCTTCCGCTCCTTCAATTGGTATCAGAGCTACTATATTTGCCATTTAGATTGTTGATTATATGATTTAATTGTGTGTTTTGATCATGAGATGATTTATCCATTGCTGCTTGCAATGGATGTGTGGCGGCATGTTTAAAGAACACCAACATGGTGTCCAAGGTTTGGCTTCATGGGTGGTGCAAAGGTTTGGCTTTTTAATTCTGCAATTGTTATATGATCTGAGGCCTATCCTATGACTAATTAAAGTGTTTAATTAGTAGTTTTAAATCACACAATTAAATTTTGATTGAAATCAGAATTTTGAAAATTGTTTGAATGTGATTCAAATATGAATTTTAAAAGCTATTTGAATGTGATTCAAATCTGAATTTTTAAAGTGGTTTGAATCATATTTAAATATGATTTTTTAAAGTTGTTTGAATAATATTCAAATCTGAGTTTTTAAAAACTGTTAAAATGTGATTCAAATCTGATTTTTTAAAAATTGTTTGAATGTGATTCAAATCTGAATTTTTAAGGTTGTTTGAATGTGATTCAAATCTGAATTTTTAAATTTATTTGAATATGATTCAAATCTGAATTTTTAAATTTGTTTGAATCATATTTAAATCTGGATTTTTAAGTTGAATAGGAGATATTCAATTTAATTTGAGTATGTATGTTTTATTTAATTATTAAATAGTGATATGCATGATGGATGATCATGGACTATAAATGACCAATGTGATTGGATTTATTTCTTTTATGTTTCTTTGGAATTGTAAATTAATTAATTTATTTTAATTTATTTTGGGCATGTATTATTAAGGTTATAATAATTTTTGGGTTGTAATTTCATTTATTTAGTTCTTGTAAATTCGCCTTGGTACGCCAAGGATTACTATGTAATTGGATTGTAAGAAGTTCAAGGAGGTCAAGAGTATTGGTGAGACCAGTGGGAGGAATTCAAGATCAAGTGTTGATTATGTACTCTTTCAGCAACTCTTGTAAAATGAATGAATGAAATGCACCTAGGAATACCCTGATTCAATTCTTGGTGGCTCAGAATTGAATCCCTTCGAAAGTTTATGATCATACCATATTTACTGTTTATCCATGAATGTATGAGATGTATGGGAATGTATGCAATTATATGATATATGCATGCTAAATGGATAATGTACAAAGTGAGACCTTAATAGTAATTAGGATGACCATAAAATCTTCCAAACAAATGATTAAGTTGGAAATGCTATAATTAAAGTAATTATAACATGGGCCCTCCATTGAGGCAATTATTTTAAAAAATTTTAAATACTTGCATAAGATACAATTAATTTAAGAGATTTTCTTAAGAATAATTGTTAAGCATGAGATGTTGTAAATATGTAAATGGTTTGGTGGCCAATATCGGATGTACCTGAGGACATTAAAATTATTTGCATAATTACTGGCTCAATGGAATCAACTTAACTAATGCAAGATAAGTCAATAATGGACGTACCTGAGATTTTGAGCATTAGGGGCTAGGTAAAGGATTGAACCTCACATGAGATGTGATGGGCAAGGAGTTGCTCACTTATAATTTATTGTAGTTCCAATAATGGATGTACCTGAGGATGATCAATAGAATTATAAGAATTCAATCACCCACTAGAAATCCATCCAACTACGATTTCCGTTTTTTACTTTGGAAGTGTAGGATTCGCTAAGTTAGTGGGAGGACCAATTTGATTAAAAGACCATAATCATTTTGGTTAATTACATGATACATGTACTAATTAATCTGGTTATTTTCTGTAGTTAATTTCTTATAATAATGAGCACAGAACAACCACTACCATCTAATATCCTTGCAAGCATACTTGATCGCAATAGGTTGATAGGACCTAATCTGTCTGATTGGCTAAGAAATTTAAAACTTGTTCTGAACATTGAACATATAGGATATGTTCTAGATTCAAATGTTCCTGGTCCCTTATCTCTAAAGGCCACACAAGAGGAACATAAAACTTTGGACAAGTGGAAGGAGCATGATATGAAAGCTAAGTGTTACATGCTTGCTTCTATGAGTAATGAGTTACAGAAGCAGCATGAGAACATGCAGTGTTCGAGTGAGATCCTTCTTCACCTACAAGAGTTGTATGGTGAGCACAGTAGGAATGTTAGGTATGAGATCTAGAAAGCTATTCTGCATGAGGATGTCTGAGGGACAGAATGTTGGGGATCATGTCCACAAGATGATTCGGCTGATTGAGCAGCTGGAGCATCTTGACTTTAACATGGATTTCCAACTGCAGATGGATTTGATCCTTCAGTCCCTTCCTGTGTCTTTTGGGAATTTTGTGACAAATTTCCATATGACTAAATAGGAATGCACCTTGGCTGGTTTACTCAACATGCTGGTTATTACCCAAAAGAATATGCCGGGCAACAAAAGGAAAAGAGGTAGCTTTGATTGCATCTTCTTTTGCTGGAAAGTCCAATAAGAAGAAGGACAATAAGAAAAAGAAACCTCAGATTCCTGGTCCTTCTAAGAAAATAGCTAAACAGAAAGGGAAAACCAAAGCTTATGGAGGCAAAGGAAAGTGTTTCCATTACCAAAATGATGGGCACTGGAATAGCAACTGCCCAGAGTATAGCCATTAACAAAAGCTTGCAGTAACGAGATATTGGACTCCGGATTGGCAATGGCTCAACTGTTAAAGCCTTAGCTATTGGATCTAAATCTTTATACATGTCTAGACATGTTTTGTATTTAGATAATATTTTATATGTACCTGATGGTTTTAAGAACATTATTTCTATATCTAGTTTGACTAGAAATGGCTATAAATTTTAGTTCATAGATGATGTTTGCAATATTTATTTTGGAAATAAATATGCTGGTTTGGGTTATATGAATGATGGTCTTTATTATTTGGATAATAATGACAAACACAAAATGAATGCAAGTGATCTAAATGAATGCAATGCCTTAGTGAAAACCAACTCAGGTTCAAAATATATTTGGCACTCAAGGTTATGTCATGTTGCAGAAGATAGGATTGCAAAATTAGAGAAAATGGGGATTCTATCCTCATTAGGCTCTGAGCCTACTCCAACTTGTGAATATTGCCTTCAGGGAAAAATGACAAGATCATCCTTTGTTGAACAAGGGCTAAGAGCTGAAAATATTTTGGAGCTAATACATAGTGATGTATGTGGTCCATTTAAAGAAATGGCCAGAGGTGGCTTTCATTATTTTATTACCTTTACTGATGATAAATCAAGATTTGTATATTTGTATTTGATGAAATACAAACATGAATCCTTTGAAAAGTTTAAAGAATTTAAATCTGAAGTAGAAAATCAAACAGGAAAGAGTATTAAAGCTCTTCGATCAGATCGTGGAGTTGATTATTTGAGTACTGAATTTGATAAATACTTGATAAAGCACGATATTGTTTCCCAGCTGACTCCTCCAGGAATGCCACAGTTGAATGGTGTATTTGAAAGGAGAAATTGTACCTTATTAGATATGGTACGTAGTATGATGAGCTATACTGATAAGCCAATCTCTTTTTGGGGATTTGCATTAGAATCAGCTTTATATATTCTGAATAGGATTCCATCAAAATCAGTTTCTTCCACACCTTATGAGATATGGCATGGAAGAAAACCAAGCATGTTAAGATTTGGGCTTGTCCAGCTTATATTAAAAAGCTGAACATTGATAAATTAGAAACTAGATAAGAAAAAGGTCGATTTGTTGGATATTCAAAAGATAGTTTTGGATATTATTTTTATTTGCCTACATCACAAAAGGTTGTGATAAGTAGAGATGCCACATTTCTTGAACAACAGTTTGTTCAAGAAGGAGGCAAAGGAAGGCAAATATAGTTAGAATTGGAGAATTCTGACCAACCAACAGATCAGATGGATATAGATCCATCTAGTCAACCTACACCCATTGATGAAACATCTACAGCTGTTCCTCGTAGAACAACCAGGGTATCTCACCCACCAGTGAGATATGGTTTCTTTCATGAAGAAGAACAAGAGTTGTCTACTCATGAAGAAGTAGATCATGGAGATGATCCACTTACCTATGAAAAAGCTATATCAAATATAGACTCTTCCAAATGGATTGATGCTATGAAATCCGAGATTGATTCCATGTATAAGAATCAAGTTTGGGATCTTTTTGACCCACCTGAAGGTATTGTACCTATAGGGAACAAATGGATTTTCAAGAAGAAAATTGGTTCTGATGGAAAGGTAGAGACCTATAAGGCAAGGCTAGTAGTGAAATGGTTTCGCCAAAAGTAAGGAATCGACTATGAGGAGACTTTCTTGCCTGTTGCCATGCTTAAATCAATTAGGATTCTATTAGCAATAGCTGCATACTATGATTATGAGATTTGGCTAATGGATGTCAAAATAGCTTTTCTCAATGGATACATTGAAGAAAACATTTTCATGGAACAACATAGGGGTTTGAATCCCAAGATGATTCTAAAGTGCACAAGCTAAAGCGATCCATATATGGGTTGAAACAAGCTTTGAGGAGTTGGAACATCCATTTTGATGAAGCCATTAAGTCATTTGGTTTTATAAAAAATGAGTATGAGCCATGTGTATATAAGAAGGTTAGTGACAGTGCTATCACTTTCCTTGTCTTATATGTGGATGACATACTGTTGATAGGAAATGACACAGCTATGTTAACAACTGTAAAGGTATGGTTGTCAAATACATTCTCCATGAAAGACTTAGGGGAGGCAACTTATATTCTTGGGATTTGCATCTATAGAGATAAAGTGAAAAGAATAATTGGTTTATCCCAAAGTCTATACTTGGAAAAGGTGTTAAAGAGGTTTAGCGTGCTTGATTCCAAGAGAGGATTGTTACCAGTTAGACATGGTATCCATCTTTCTAAAGAGATGTCTCCAATGACACCTGAAGAAAGAGATAAAAATGGCCAGGATTCCATATGCTTCGGCCATTAGAAGTTTGATGTATGCAATGTTGTGTACTAGGCCAGATATCGCATATGCTGTTAGTTTGACTAGCAGGTATCAATCCAATCCAGGTTTGGAATACTAGATAGCTGTCAAGAATATCCTTAAGTACTTGAGAAGAACTAAGGATTTATTCTTGATATATGGAGGTGGAGACTTGCAATTGGATAGTTATACTGATTCTGATTTCCAATCAGATATCGATGATAGAAAGTCTACCTCTGGATATGTGTTCATTTGTAATGGAGGTGCAGTCAGTTGGAAGAGTTCCAAATAGAGTACGACTGTAGATTCCACTACAGAGGCTGAGTATATTGCTGCATCAGATGCTGCAAAAGAAGTTATTTGGATATAAAAAACCCCGGTCTCACTAGAAATCCAAACATATAGAAAGGCGCTATTACATTATCAGAGAAATAGTTGGGCAAAGCGATGTAGCCATGCAGTAAATAGCATCAGCTGAAAATCCAGCTGATCCATTCACTAAACCTATTTATCAGACTCAGTTAGACAGATATCTTGAGAAGATGGGTCTAAGATATTGTAATGAATGGCTCTAGTGCTAGTGGGAGATTGTTAGTAGTATGCCCTAAAGCATATCATTTAGTATGTATCTTGTACATATTTTTATTAATAAAAGGCATTTCCACTTTTCAGTTTATCTAATATATTTATGTGTAATGAAAAAGGTCCATTGATATTTTGTTAGAAATTCTATTCTTAAGTTGTTAAGAATATAAGTGACAATATTTCTAGTACAAAGTATCATAAATGGGTTCACAATCGAGGATACTTCATAATAAGGACATGACTTATCCAGAAAGATTGTATTCATGTTTGTTCCCGAGTTATTTATATGAGATATAAATAAGATAGAATGGTGAGTCTCATGCCATATAACAAACATGATAGGCACTTATACATGATAAGTAGGTCAAACTAGTGACATTTATGACAAGCACATGGAGTTTACTCTTGTCAATGTATTGTCATAAATCATATCAGTGCATATAATTTTTAGACCTGAGATAGCACAGTTATCTTTTATATAGGTGGTTTGAGTTTGATACTGCTTTCATACTTGTACTGTGTATGGGTATATGGGCATGTGTTAGCTCCTACTAGTTATATATGGAGGTAGGTGTTGATCAAGATGGAATCTGTTCCTCAAAGTAAATAGGGTTAAAATCCTATGTTCATTTAATTGTTCTTAATGTTTCAAGTTCCTGGATAGGATAGATAGATTTATTCAAAAAGAGTTTCTAATGAGAAATTTTTTTTTTAATCAAGAACTGGAATTAAAAGAGAACATAATATTCATAGCAAATGGGGTTTGACATAAACCATGACTACAACTCAAATTGGGATTTTGTAACAGAGAGATTCTATTGCATGGTAACATATGATTATAGGTTCATTTAATGTAAACCTTATTACTGATTGGGTGGTCATGGCATGCTATGCTAGGTGTTAACCATGGTCTATGAGGTGCATAAAATGATTTAGAGAAATCATTTATGGTAAGAAAGAGTTCTGATGATATTAAGAGTTGATATCATGTCTCATTGCCAATTAGTGATGAGCCTAGTAAGTCACACACATAAACAAGTAATCGCCTAATTAAATATGATTTAACTTATTACTGATTGGGTGGCCATGGCATGCTATGCTAGGTGTTAACCATGGTCTATGAGGTGCATAAAATGATTTAGAGAAATCATTTATGGTAAGAAAGAGTTCTGATGATATTAAGAGTTGATATCATGTCTCATTGCCAATTAGTGATGAGCCTAGTAAGTCACACACATACACAAGTAATCGCCTAATTAAATATGATTTAATTAATTAATTAAAGAGTTTGATTGATTAATTAAATAGGTTTGGTTTGTAATTAGATTGCAAAATCCCTAGCATGACTTGAAACCAAATCTAGATTATTGGATGTATAGTATAAGTTAAATTTATATTTAAAGTATTTAAATATGAATTTAATTAATGAGAAATTAATTAATAAAGATTAATTAATTTATTTATATTTGATATAAATTGATTAGAAGATGAGAAATAATTATTTTGGGTTGAGAACTCAAAATTAAGACACAGGGGCATTTTGGTCATTTCACAGGGTGACATGTGGCACCATGAGATGGTGACACATGGCATTACACATAAGCTTGCCAAATGTCTTTTAATCATGTAAGATGATTAAAATCAAGATTAAATATAGGTTTGACACTTGGCACAATGTGATTGGGTCAATTAAACCTAGAGCTAATCAGAAGGTGACATGTGGCAAGGGTTTTAAGTGATGACCTAGCTATATAAGTGTTGTTATGAAAAGAAAAACATAACAAGGGCTGCTACTCTCATTAGTGCCGCCACCCATTCCTCCATTCCCTTCTCTTCTTCTTCATCTCTCATCTATTCCAAGAGATTAGTAAACAATCTCTTGAATTAAAAATACTAGAAATTGTTTCTAGTGTTCTGTTTACATCTCTAATCTCTAAAAAGGCAAAACTTGATTTTCTAATTAATAGAAAAAGCTTTAGAAGCTGTTCAAGGGCTGCCATAGGTGTTCTTGTTGTGGACAAGCTAGAGGGGCAATATCTGGTGTCCTAAAGACGCATCCCAAAGGTACAAATACGCTGCTGTGCATCAAGAGGTTAGTGTATTTGTTCTCGATCTAATCTAGGGTTCTAAAAATAATTTGATTAATTCTAAAATCTTAAATGGAAAATACAGATCCAAAAACATATTAAAAGTTTTTTAATATGTTGTTTATTATTGAAATCAAATAGATAAAAATAAATCTTGCATGATGCATGTGGCCCCAGATGAAAAATTTTTGAATTCATTGGTATAAACTTGTATTTTTCATGCTTCTGCTCTTTCAATTAGTATCAGAGCTACTAAATTTTCCATTTAGATTGTTGATTATATGAATTGTGTGTTTTGATCATGAGATGATTTATCCATTGCTGGTTGCAATGGATGTGTAGCGGCATGTTTAAAGAACACCAACATGGTGCGCAAGGTTTGGCTTCATAGGTGGTGCAAAGGTTTGGCTTTTTAATTATGCAATTGTTGTGTGATCTAAGGCCTATCGTATGACTAATTAAAGTATTTAATTAGTAGTTTTAAATTACACAATTAAATTTTGATTCAAATCAGAATTTTAAAAATTGTTTGAATGTAATTCAATTCTAAATTTTAAAAGTTGTTTGAATGTGATTCAAATCTGAATTTTTAAAGTTGTTTGAATCATATTAAAATCTGATTTTTCAAAGTTGTTTGAATAATATTCAAATCTGAATTTTTAAAAATTGTTTGAATGTGATTCAAATCTGATTTTTTAAAAATTGTTTAAATGTGCTTCAAATCTGAATTTTTAAATTTGTTTGAATGTGGTTCAAATCTGAATTTTTAAATTTGTTTGAATCATATTCAAATCTAGATTTTTAAGTTGAATAAGAGATATTCAATTTAATTTAAGTATGCATGTTTTATTTAATTAATAAATAGTGATATGCATGGTGGATGATCACGGACTATAAATGACCAATGTGATTGGATTTATTTTTTTATGTTTCATTGGGATTGTAAATTAATTAGTTTATTTTAATTTATTTTGGGCATGTATTATTAAGGTTGTAATAATTTTTGGGTTGTCATTTCATTTATTTAGTTCTTGTAAATTCGCCTTGGTATGACAAGGATTACTACGTAATTGAATTGCAAGAAGTTCAAGGAGGTCAAGAGTATTGGTAGGACCAGTGGGAGGAATTCAAGATCAAGTGTTGATTATGTGCTCCTTTAGCAACTCTTGTAAAATGAATGAATGAAATGAACCTAGGAATGCCCTGATTCAGTTCTTGGTAGCTCAGAATTGAATCCCTTAGAAAGTCCATGATCATACCATATTTACTGCTTATCCATGAATGCATGAGATGTATGGGAATGTATGCAATTATATGATATATGCATGCTAAATGGATAATGTGCAAAGTGAGACCTTAAAAGTAATTATGATGACCATAAAATCTTCCAAACAAATGATTAAGTTGGAAATGTTATAATTGAAGTAATTATAATATGGGCCCTCCATTGAGGCAATTATTTTAAGAAATTTTAAATACTTGCATAAGATACAATTAATTTAAGAGATTTTCTTAAGAATAATTGTTAAGCATGAGATGTTGTAAATATGTAAATGGTTTGGTGGCCAATATTGGATGTACCTGAGGACATTAAAATTATTTGCATAATTACTGGCTTAATGGGATCAACTTAACTAATGCAAGATAAGTCAATAATGGATGTACCTGAGATTTTGAGCATTAAGGACTAGGTAAAGGATTGAACCTCACATGAAATGTGATGGGCAAGGAGTTGTTCACTTATAGTTTATTGTAATTCCAATAATGATGTACCTGAAGATGATCAATAGAATTATAAGAATTCAATCACCCACTAGAAATCCATCTAACTAGGATTTCCATTTTCTACTTTGGAAGTGTAGGATTCGCTAAGTTAGTGGGAGGACCAATTTGATTAAAAGACCATAATCATTTTGGTTAATTACATGATACATTTACTAATTAATCTGGTTATTTTCTATAGTTAATTTCTGATAATAATGAGCACAGAACAACTACCACCATCTAATATCCTTATAAGCATACTTGATCGCAATAGGTTGACAGGACCTAATCTGTCTGATTGGCTAAGAAATTTGAAACTTGTCCTGAACCTTGAACATATAGGATGTGTTTTAGATTCAAATGTTCCTGGTCCCTTATCTCTAGAGGCCACACAAGTGGAACATGAAACTTTGGACAAGTGGAAGGAGCATGATATGAGAGCTAAGTTTTACATGCTTGTTTCTATGAGTAATGAGTTATAGAAGCAGCTTGAGAACATGCAGAGTGCGAGTGAGATCCTTCTTCACCTACAAGAGTTGTATGGTGAGCACAGTAGGAATGTTAGGTATGAGATCTAGAAAGCTATTCTGCATGAGGATGTCTGAGGGACAGAATGTTGGGGATCATGTCCACAAGATGATTCGGCTGATTGAGCAGGTGGAGCATCTTGACTTTAACATGGATTTCCAACTGCAGACGGATTTGATCCTTCAGTCCCTTTCTGTGTCTTTTGGGAATTTTGTGACAAATTTCCATATGACTAAACAGGAATGTACCTTGGCTAGTTTACTCAACATGCTGGTTATTACCCAAAAGAATATGCCGGGCAATAAAAGGAGAAGAGGTAGCTTTGATTGCATCTTCTTTTGCTGGAAAGTCTAAAAGAAGAAGGACAATAAGAAAAAGAAACCTCAAATTCCTGGTCCTTCTAAGAAAATAGCTAAACAGAAAGGGAAAACCAAAGCTTATGGAGGCAAAGGAAAGTGTTTCCATTACCAGAATTAATGGGCACTGGAATAGCAACTGCCTAGAGTATAGCATTAAAAAAAGCTTGCAGTAACGAAATATTAGACTTCAAATTGGCAATGGCTCAACTGTTGAAGCCTTAGCCATTGGATCTAAATCTTTATACATGTCTAGACATGTTTTGTGTTTGGATAATATTTTATATGTACCTGATGGTTTTAAGAACATTATTTCTATATCTAGTTTGACTAGAAATGGCTATGAATTTCAGTTCACAGATGATGTTTGCAATATTTATTTTGAAAATAAATATGTTGGTTCAGGTTATATGAATGATGGTCTTTATTATTTGGATAATAATGACAAACACAAAATGAATGCAAGTGATCTAAATGAATGCAATGCCATAGTGAAAACCAACTCAGGTTCAAAATATATTTGGCACTTAAGGTTATGTCATGTTGCAGAAGATAGAATTGCAAAATTAGAGAAAATGGGGATTCTATCCTCATTGGGCTCTGAGCCTACTCCAACTTGTGAATCTTGCCTTCAGGGCAAAATGACTAGATCATCCTTTGTTGGACAAGGGCTAAAAGCTGAAAATATTTTGGAGCTAATACATAGTAATGTATGTGGTCCATTTAAAGAAATGGCTAGAGGTGGCTTTCATTATTTTATTACCTTTACTGATGATAAATCAAGATTTGGGTATTTGTATTTGATGAAATACAAACATGAATCCTTTGAAAAGTTTAAAGAATTTAAATCTGAAGTAGAAAATCAAACAGGAAAGAGTATTAAAGCTCTTCGATCAGATCGTGGAGGTGAATATTTGAGCACTGAATTTGATGAATACTTGAGAGAGCACGGCATTATTTCCCAGCTAACCCCTCCAGGAACGCCACAGTTGAATGGTGTATCTGAAAGGAAAAATCGTACCTTATTAGATATGGTACGTAGTATGATGAGCTATACTGATAAGCCAATCTCGTTTTGGGGATTTGCATTAGAATTAGCTTTGTATATTCTGAATAGGATTCCATCAAAATCAGTTTTTTCCACACCTTATGAGATATGCCATGGAAGAAAACCAAGTCTTAAGCATGTTAAGATTTGGGGTTGTCCAGCTTATATTAAAAAGCTAAACATTGATAAATTAGAAACTAGATCAGAAAAAGGTCGATTTGTTGGATATTCAAAAGATAGTTTTGGATATTATTTTTATTTGCCTACATCACAAAAGGTTGTGATAAGTGGAGATGCCACATTTCTTGAGCAATAGTTTGTTCAAAAAGGAGGCAAAGGAAGGCAAATAGAGTTAGAATTGGAGAATTCTGACCAACCAACAGATCAAATGGATATAGATCCATCTAGTCAACCGACACCTATTGATGAAACATCTACAGCTATTCCTCGTAGAACAACCGCGTTATCTCACCCACCAGTGAGATATGGTTTCTTTTATGAAGAAGAACAAGAGTTGTCTACTCATTAAGAAGTAGATCATGGAGATGATCCACTTACCTATGAAGAAGCTATATAAAATATAGACTCTTCCAAATGGATTGATGCTATAAAATCCGAGATTGATTCCATGTATAAGAATCAAGTTTGGGATCTTTTTGACCCACCTGAAGGTATTGTACCAATAGTGAACAAATGGGTTTTCAAGAAGAAAATTGGTTCTGATGGAAAGGCAGAGACCTATAAGGCAAGGCTAGTAGCGAAATGGTTTCGCCAAAGGCAAGGAATCGACTATGAGGAGACTTTTTTTCCTGTTGCCATGCTTAAATCAATTAGGATTCTATTAGCAATAGCTGCATACTATGATTATGAGATTTGGCTGATGGATGTCAAAATAGCTTTTCTCAATGGATGCATTGAAGAAAACATTTTCATGGAACAACCTAGGGGTTTTGAATCCCAAGATGGTTCCAAAATGCACAAGCTAAAGCGATCCATATATGGGTTGAAACAAGTTTTGAGGAGTTGGAACATCTGTTTTGATGAGGGCATTAAGTCATTTGGTTTTATCAAAAATGAGATTGAGCCATGTGTATATAAGACGGTTAGTGACAGTGCTATCACTTTCCTTGTCTTATATGTGGATGACATACTGTTAATAGGAAATGACACAGGTATGTTGACAACTGTAAAGGTATGGTTGTCAAATACATTCTCCATGAAAGACATAGGGGAGGCAACATATATTCTTGGGATTCGCATCTATAGAGGTAAAGCGAAAAGAATAGTTGGTTTATCCCAAAGTCTACACTTGGAAAAGGTGTTAAAGAGGTTTAGCATGCTTGATTCCATGAGAGGATTGTTACCAGTTAGACATGGTATCCATCTTTCTAAAGAGATTTCTCCAATGACACCTGAAGAAAGAGATAAAAATGGCCAGGATTCCATATGCTTTGGCCATTGGAAGTTTGATGTATGCAATGTTGTGTACTAGGCCAGATATCGCATATGCTATTAGTTTGACTAACAGGTATCAATCCAATCCAGGTTTGGAACACTGGATAACTATCAAGAATATCCTTAAGTACTTGATAAAAACTGAGGATTTATTCTTGATATATGGAGGTGGAGACTTGCAATTGGATGGTTATACTGATTCTGATTTTCAATCAGATATCGATGATAGAAAGTCTACCTCTGGATATGTGTTCATTTGTAATGGAGGTGCAGTCAGTTAGAAGAGTTCCAAATAGAGTGCGATTGCAGATTCCACTATGGAGGATGAGTATATTGTAGCATTAGATGCTACAAAAGAAGCTGTTTGGATATAAGAAACCCCGGTCTCACTAGAAATCCAAACACATAGAAAGGCGCTACCACATTATCAGAGAAATAGTTGGGTAAGGCGATGTAGCCATGCAGTAAATAGTATCAGCTGAAAATCCAGCTGATCCATTCACTAAGCCTATGTCACAGACTCAGTTAGACCGACATCTTGAGAAGATGGGTCTAAGATATTGTAATGAATGGCTCTAGTACTAGTGGGAGATTGTTAGTAGTATGCCCTAGAGCATATCATTAATTATATATCTTGTACATATTTTTATTAATAAAAGGCATTTCCACTTTTATGTTTATATAATATATTTATGTGCAATAGAAAAATTCCATTGATATTTTGTTAGAAATTCTTTTCTTAAGTTGTTAAGAATATGAGTGACAATATTTCTAGTACAAAGTATCATAAATGGGTTCACAATCGAGGATACTTTATAATAAGGACATGCCTTATCCAGAAAGATTGTATTCATGTTTGTTCCCAAGTTATTTATATGAGATATAAATAAGATGGAATGGTGAGTCTCATGCCATATAACAAACATGATAGGCACTTATACATGATAAGTAGGTCAAACCGGTGACATTCATGACAAGCACATGGAGTTTACTCTTGTCAATGTATTGTCATAAATCATGTCAGTGCATATAATCTTTAGACCTGAGATAGCATAGTTATCTTGTATATAGGTGGTTTGAGTTTGATACTGCTTTCATACTTGTACTGTGTATGGGTATATGGGCATGTGTTGGCTCCTACTAGTTATATATGGAGGTAGGTATTGATCAAGATGGAATAAGTTCCTCTAAGTAAATAGGGATAAAATCCTATGTTTATTTAATTGTTCTTGATGTTTCAAGTTCCTGGCCAGGACATATAGATTTATTCAGAAAGAGTTTCTAATGAGAAAAATTTTTTTTAATCAAGAACTGGAATTAAAAGAGAACATAATATTCATAGCAAATGGGGTTTGACATAAACCATGACTCTAGCTCGAATTGGGATTTTGTAACAGAGAGATTCTAGTGCATGGTAACATATGATTATAGGTTCATTTAAGGTATATCTTATTACTGATTGGGTGGCCATGGCATGCTATGCTAGGTATTAATCATGGTCTATGAGGTGCATAAAATGATTTAGAGAAATCATTCATGGTAAGAAAGAGTTCTAATGATATTAAGAGTTGTTATCATGTCTCATTGCCAATTAGTGATGAGCCTAGTAAGTCACACACATACACAAGTAATCACTTAATTAAATATCATTTAATTGATTAATTAAAGAGTTTAATTGATTAATTAAATAGATTTGGTTTGTAATTAGATTGCAAAGTCCCTAGCATGACTTGAAACCAAATCTAGATTATTGGATGTATAGTATAAGTTAAATTTATATTTAAAGTGTTTCAATATGCATTTAATTAATGAGAAATTAATTAATAAAGATTAATTAATTAATTTATATTTGATATAAATTGATTAGAAGAAGAGAAATAATTATTTTGGATTGAGAACTCAGAATTAAGACACAGGGGCATTTTGGTCTTTTCACAGGGTGACATGTGGCACCATGAGATGGTGACACATGGCATTACACATAAGCTTGCCAAATGTCTTTTAATCATATAAGATGATTAAAATCAAGATTAAATATAGGTTTGACACTTGGCACAATGTGATTGGGTCACATAAACCTAGAGCTAATCAGAAGGTGACATGTGGCAAGGGTTTTAAGTGATGACCTAGCTATATAAGTGTTGTTATGAAAAGAAAAACATAACAAGGGCTACTGCTCTCATTGGTGCCGCCAGCCATTCCTCCATTCCCTTCTCTTCTTCTTCTTCTCTCATCTATTCCAAGAGATTAGCAAACAATCTCTTGAATTAAAAATACTAGAAATTGTTTTTAGTGTTTTGTTTACATCTCTAATCTCTAAAAAGGCAAAACTTGATTTTC